>NC_089770.1:19227080-19232080 GCF_040412425.1 Macrobrachium rosenbergii | reverse complement strand
GGACTGGAGTTGGAGGAGGGGGAAGGGACGAAGAGGGAGAAGCAAGAGGGCTAAACCCAAATACAAGGTAGGGTAAGAGCCTCCCCCACTCCTCCCACCACCTCCTTTGTTCCCCTGTCGAAATAATGAAGTTGTCGGAAGCGCTTTCTAAATGGCTGGGGGATTACCACCCTTCTGTAAGCCCAACCCCCCCCCTCTCCCCCATATAATGTAAAGACCGGATTAAGAAAATAGTACGATATTAGGATGTTCCGATATGGAGAAGGGGGAGGTATTGTTGCATAGAGAGAGAGAGAGAGAGAGAGAGAGGGAGAGAGAGAGAGAGAAAGAGGATGCTGGTGTTTATGTATATGGAATTTGGTTTTGTATGTTAGTGCGGTGAATATATATATAATATATATATATATATATATATATATATATATATATATATATATATATATATATATATATATATATATATATATATATATATATATATATATATATAGAGAGAGAGAGAGAGAGAGAGAGAGAGAGAGAGAGAGAGAGGATACTGGTTTTTATGTACATGGAATTTGATTTTTATGATAGTAATTTTTTTATATAATTATATATATATATATATATATATATATATATATATATATATATATATATATATATTATATATATATATTTATATATATATGTATATATATATATATATATATATATATATATATATATATATATATATATATATATACATGCATATATGTGTATATATATGTACACAGAGAGAGAGAGAGAGAGAGAGAGAGGTGGGCAATGGTTGACGCAAGATGTTAGTTTTGCGATGCTCAGCAGGTCCTCTGGAATGAGGTTGCTAGCCCCATGCCCTTGTACATTTTACGTAAACTTGTCAGAGCTTCAAAGACTGGAACAAGAATCAGGTATCGATTTTTTTTATATTTTATTTATTTATTTATTTTATTATTATTATTTTTTTTTGCTGTGCGGTATGGATGGTTGATGTCGCATTAATGCAGTTTAAACAATAATAGTAATTAGTTTTACTTCGTGGTCCAGTGGCTGCTGAATATAGACCTATGCAGTAATGGAGTCCAGTTTTACTTGCTGTATTTAATCTTGACAATTCTTGCAATGGTAGGGTCATATCTGTTGGTTGTAACTATCCAGTCATTTTTCGATCCTGTTCAACACTGCATAACCGGTAAGTCCTATACTAATGGGAGTGTGATTTCGTATAAACCTTGAGACCAATTTTTATACAAAATATTTAGAGTGCTCTCTAACCCCAGGAATAGTGTGACTCAATTTTAATTGGTATAACGATGAACCATTAAAATAGCATTGCAGTTACATTCAGTAATACTTGGAAGATTGTTTTATGACTGTTTTTTATCGTAGCCTTCAACCCATTAATGAAAATGGGCTGGAAAATAATCCTTGACTGTTCATTTATGGATTATCCACGGTAGGTAAGACCATTAGCTAATGGGTGAAGTCTGTAACTGATGTGTCTATTAACCCATTTTTTGGGGTCACGAAGAAAACTCATCTACCAATGAAACAGCAGTATTAATGGTAATAACGATATTAAGTTAGTGTAACATAACCCATTAGCTCTATTAATATATGCCCCGTACGTGGGTAGTGCTATCAGTACACCTTATGCGGTGCACTGCAGGCATTACTTGAGGTTCTTTGCAGCAGCCCTTCAACCCCTAGCTGCAGCCCCTTTCATTTCTTTTACTGTACCTCCGTTCATATTCTCTTTCTTCCAACTTACTTTCCTCCCTCTCCTAACAATTGATTCATAGTGCAGATGCGAGGTTTTCCTCCTGTTACACCTTTCAAACCTTTTTACTGTCAATTTGCGTTTCGGCGGTGCATGACCTCATAGGTCCCAGCAGTTGGCCTTTGGCCTAAATTCTGTAATCTATATTCTATTAATTTATGGGACTTGGAATGCACGTAACGTCACTTTGAAACCCATTAGTAGCGGAATGCCCTTCAACTTGTAAAGTTTTAGAAGTCTGGCATATGCTACATCCACTCTCTGGTCCTCGTTGTACTCAACAGGAATTTTTGTCTTGCAAATGCTGTGTGGGAATCATTAGCTCGAGATTCAGTCGGTCTGATCAGTTGTGTATATCCTTTAGCTCTGGTATGTGAACTTCCCTGCTCTCTCTGTGTTTCCTAAATCATTTAAAATGCCTCTTTTTGACAGAAAGTTAGTAAAATGATTAGTAAATAAACGAATAAATAAAATCTGAATCATGAAAAGGATGACATGAACCAAATTATGAAATAAAGAAATCTTTCAAGGTACCTAAATCAAGTTAAGAACTTAAGCATTCGTGACTTCACAATTAAGATAAAAGTTATAAAATATCTCTGTTTGGATTTATTGATTTATATTTTGGGTTGATTTCATATTTAAAGCATAGCTGCGCTTGTCGTCTTTGCTACGTTCGTGGAATTCTTTTGAAAGCTAATTTACCAAATTGAAGGCCTTTTTGTCTTGTGAGATGTGATTATGTAAGCATTTGATTTATAATAATAAAAACAATCATTAGTGCTTTTATTAGCTGAATAATAATAACAACAATCCCAACAATTACGTCTAAAACAACACTGGAATAGTAGCACCGTTTAGATAAAAATAAGAAAACTAATCATCATCATCATCATCATCATCATCATAATAATAATAATAATAATAATAATAATAAGAAGAAGAAGAAGAAGAAGAAGAAGAAGAAGAAGAAGAAGAAGAAATTCACAATATCTTGATTAACTGTTATGTAATAAAAATCCACAATTATATAGTAAATTGTATTGATTTGCACATTAATACAATTCACTATATAATTGTGGATTTTATTACTTAATAATAATAATAATAGTAATAATAATAATAATATTATTATTATTATTATTATTATTATTATTATTATTATTATTATTATTATTATTATAAAACCAAAGATATTCCATTTCCTTCTGAAAGACTATGTGCGCAGAGGAGCCCCACGGGCTATCGCCCTATGAGAAGGTGAAACCAAAAGTATTTTGTTCGATTACAAAAAGCAGAGCCTTAAACTAATCCCCAGTTCAGTCCACCTGTTAAGCATCTGGGCCCCCTGCTATTCTCCAGTGGGGATTTTCCTGCCTTAAAACCTTTCTTTATACCCTCACTTGTTCCTGTTGTAGTGAAAAGTTTTTAATTATTTTTTTTTTCAGTAATGAACGCAAAAATTTAATTACTTTAGTTTTCTGAAAAGCAAACTATTGTGCCGGCTTTGTCTGTCCGTCCGTACTTTTTTCTGTCCCCACTTTTTCTGTCCGCCCTCAGGTCTTGGAAACTACTGAGGCTAGAGGGCTGCAAATTGGTATGTTGATCATCCACCCCACCAATCAACAAACGTACCAAATCGCAGCCCTCTAGCCTCTTAGTTTTTATTTTATTCAAGGTTAAAGTTATCCATAATCGTGCATCTGGCAACGATATAGCCCAGGCCACCACCTGGCCGTGGTTAAAGTTTCATGGGCCGCGGCTCGTACAGCATTATACCACGACCACCGAAAGATAGATCTATTTTCGGTGGCCTTGATTATACGATGTACAGAAAACTCGACTATGCCGAAGGAACTTCGGCGCATTTTTTACTTGTTTAATCTGTTCCTTGTATATATTATAAGTTCAGTTCAGTCGTATAATTAGTTAGATATTTGTGTCATTTAATTATTACCTCCGCCAGTAATTATGGCACAGATTGTGTTATCTTGTGTATGACCATGACAGCTAATCATATCCGGGAAACTGAGACACGTAATAACATATTCGTTGAAAGAAGGTGATGAAAACAACTAACTCTCGAGTTCGCCATCTGCTCCAGCTGATGTCCCTGGCTGAACTATCATAGTCATTGTAAGTGGCGATCCACTTTCAGGTATATTTCAGTTATTCCACTTCACGACAAACATGCCTTCTTCTTTGCTTTCTGCTCGCGTTTATTTTGCTTGTATATGTTCAACTTTGAAGCGATTAGTTTTTCTGCTTCCAGGAAACAAAAGATACGAATTTGAAGACGTTAGTAACATTTCTTACTGAATCCAGTCTCACTTCTGTATCCTTTACCACGGGGATTAAAATCATCTCACTTTCAATTGTTCTGACCAGTGAATTTTGTATAACTTTCCTGTCGAAGTGTAGGCCTCATTATAACCCACTGCCGTTTGCTACAGACTCCTGAGGTATGTTGCTATTATTGGTTGCCTTACGCCCAATCAAAGCCCTTCTCTTCTATCAGAGCCTGAGACCGACGTGACTGTACAAATCTCGTTACAGAAATATGAGGGGGGGGGATATGTATTGATTTCTTAACAGCCATGATTGCTTGGGTAAATAAGCTGGCGTTGCTCCACCCGGCGTCTATAATCTTTGTACGGTTGTTGAGTCCTGCGTTTGGTAGTCGTCCCTTTATATTTGCCGCTCTTTTAATCCGTTAATCTTCGGCTAACGAGAGAGAGAGAGAGAGAGAGAGAGAGAGAGAGAGAGAGAGAGAGAGAGAGAGAGAGAGAGAGAGAGAGAGGTGGACTACCCCAATGATACTGTACAAGAAAAGCGAAGGAGAAAGAGACAAAAATAATTATTTTCAAAGGGAGAAATTTGTCCTTTTATATCCCAGCGAAAGAGTGTTTTCCAATTCTCAAATTGGAACTCTCTTCCCGGTTACGTACTCCATTGTCCAAGCAACAGGTCTTTCTCTTGGAAATGGGAATCATTGCTTCCACGTGTCATTTCCCGCTATATGGTTTTGCTTTTGAGTGACGTTGGCAAAATTCTCATATTTCTAAATTTACTTTCAATCCTCATTTAGTTTAATAATCCATTTTTTACTGTTTTAGTTTTTATTTCTTGATTTTCTCCCAACACTCACTGTGACTCACTCTCTGCGGCTTCCATCAGACTGCTATGATCTGTTGAGAGAGTTCTGATTCGCTTCCAA
>NC_089770.1:19124580-19222080 GCF_040412425.1 Macrobrachium rosenbergii | reverse complement strand
TGTTATGATGAAGTAATTCCATTGTCTTTTAGGAAATCTCGGGTCTGTGATGCCCCTAAGACAATTATTTTCCGTCATGGTTCTTCCGGAAATTAAAATAGACCATCGGACGAAGAGCCCTTCTATTCTTACGCTGGAATATCACTGCTCTTGCCAAGTCAGATCGACGGTGTCCCCCTCTGTCTATTCCCGAAAGCTCCTCCCATTTGATCAAGGGCCGCCCCGCGGAATCCCGATTGGCTCCCGAAAAAGTGGGCGGGGCTTGACAAGTTATGGGCGGGTTGTCGTAAGCGCCTCTTATAGTGGCGTGTTGGAACTTAACTGAGGAAGGTGAAAGTGTCTTGGGGGCCCTTGGACGTAGGTGTGTTGCGGTCCGATTTTCCCGTCGTCGCTCCCGCAGAAGCCACAGGAGTGATATCCGAAAAAAGACTTTTGTTAAGTGATGATGGCCCCGCGACCCACCAGCCCCGTCATGAACTCGGTGTGTGGCCGCGAGTCGTCGGTGTCACCTCCGTCAGTAGTGGCTCCGTTGGCTATCAAGCCCTCTTCGTTGGGGGACAGCCAGGGCGTCCCTATGACGGCAGATCAACAGCAGCAGCGTTTGTTGTACCAACTGGCTTTAGCTGAGCGTCTGAGATTGGCTTCCGCAGGTTTGGCGTGGGCGCGACCTCCCCTGCTGACGCATCAGCCCCATCACCTTCAGGAGCCCACGGCGGCCGGCTCTCTGATGGGCGGGGGTCTCATGAACGGATTAGGCTTTCCGGTGGTTGGGGGATTAGGATCAGTTGCAGCCTTCGGCGGCGGTGTGATCAGTGCTGCAGCAGCCTCGCAGATGTCCCCAGCGGCCTACCCTCCCACCCATCCTCTGTACGGGTACCGGCTCCTGGACCCTCGCATGTTATTGCCGAGGGGACCGGAGGAACCCAAGCCCCAGCACTCTTACATCGGGCTCATCGCAATGGCCATCCTCAGCAGCCCCGAGAAGAAGTTGATTCTGAGTGACATTTATCAGTACATTTTGGATCATTATCCTTATTTCCGGTCTCGCGGGACCGGTTGGAGGAACTCCATCCGCCACAACCTCTCCCTCAACGACTGCTTCATGAAGTCCGGCCGCTCCGCCAACGGCAAAGGCCACTACTGGGCCATCCACCCGGCCAACATCGACGACTTCCGGAGGGGCGACTTCCGACGCCGGAGGGCGCAACGGAGGGTGAGGAAGCACATGGGCCTCGCCGTCGATGACGACTCCGAACCCGAGACGCTCTCCCCGCCCCCGCCCCCTCACACCACCTCCTGCCACGAGATCCCAGCCCTTCCAGCCCTTCCTCGCCTCCCGACGACAGAGGTAACCAAACACCTAACGAGACCCAAGAGGCAGTTCGACGTCCTGAGTCTTTTGGCGCCCGACGCCCCTCGGGAACTGGCATCAGGCGGTTCCCAAGAAAATACTGCTGAGGAAGCGGTTGGAATGGAGGTCACCAGCGCTACAGACCTTCTGCGGGAGAACCACCTCAGGGTGGTAGACGATCTCCGCCTTCAGGTACGTGATGTGAGTGAAGACGACGACGTGAATCATACGCTTCATCTAAAAGCGACGCATTGCTTGCCCTTGAGCAGTTCGGAGCCTGACCTTCGTCGCCCCATCAAGGACTCCCCCTTGCTGATCAGGTCTGACGAAGGAGGAGAAGGCGAAGCAGAAGGCGCCGATGGAAATGAAGACGACGAGGAACGGGAGGAGAAGTGCATTCCTTTGTTCCACAGCAGTAATCAGAAAGTCGTCCCTTCCTCCTCCTCCTCCTCCCCCTCCCCCTATATGACTACCGGAGGAGGAGGACGTGACAAAGGCTGCCTCCCACCTGCAGCGAGGGATTCCCCTTCCCCCTTAGAGTATTTATCAGCACCTTGGCATACCCCATCCTCTCCGGCGACGGCTGTGGAACCCCACAACTCCAACTCTTCGCCCATCGTCCGCCCAACCTCGCCACCCCTTCATTATGTCCGCGATCTGATGTCATCCAGCATCCGAAACTATCCAGCAAACCTCATCCAACCTCACGTCAGCAAACCAGTCATCCAGAACCTTCCCAGTTCAACCTCACTGAATAGCTTGAACCTCCAACCAATTCCAGCCAGCCATGGGCCTAACCTCTCGCCCCACCAGCCCCATCCCAGCATCAACCTCAGCCCTTTCCCATCCATCCATTCGAGAGCCCATCTGTCCCCATCCACGTCCAGTACCCATCATTTGCCCATCGCTGTTTCTCATGAGAGTAATTCGGAGATTCATACCGATCACTGAAGATCGATAGGTCATTTTTGTGGTTTTTGTGATAGATTTTAAATGCCATTATTATTATTAATATTATCATTATTATTATAGATTCTATGTGACTTTACAAGTAAATTAAAATTGCAAACGAAGCGATTTGGTTTCATTTTCCTTTTTTTGATATAAATGCAAGTTACTAGGAATGATTATTGCAAGGGATTGGCAATTAAAAGAAAAAAATATTAATTATTAGGAATTCTATTAAGTGTAACTATTTAGCAAAGCTACAGTCCAAAGTTCAAATAAAAAAAGTTTGTTTCACTCATCAAATTTTTTTTTATCATTAAATTTTAGATTGCTTACTTTATCTTTTTAAAAATTTAAAATGATGCGTAATAAGAAGAGATGTAGATTTCATGTGTGTATATATGTGTGTATGTGTTTTGTTTGTTTGTTGTTTATATCAAGAATTATTTCATTAATTTTGGATAATATTGAAACCTTTTCGGATACATATATCCTAACTGATGATGTCATAACTAAGAAATGTACATAAATTTGACAGTAGTAAATTGTACTATTCAGACTATAGAATAAAATATTTTTGGGGGGGAATTTTTTATGATATTTTTTATTAATACTATTGTTGATGTTATTATCAGCAGTAATACAGCACAGCTGCTATCATTATTATCCCCATTATAATTATCGTTGTTGTTTTTGCTGTGATAATAATGATTAAATTGTGGTCATAATTTTATTTTGATGTTTTTATTGAAATCAATTTATTTTCTCTATTATAATTTGTGGTATATATACGGTATATATATAAATACATATATGTATATGAGCATTATGCTTATTGTGGTTGATCAGTGTTCATTGTATATATATATATATATATATATATATATATATATATATATATATATATATATATATATATATATATATATATATATATATATATACATATATAATGTATATATATAATAGTTGTGGTATACATCTCTCATTTTATTAAATGTCGCTTCTTTCCCAGGTACAAAAAAATGTATGTATGCAGTTTTTTCACACATGCACTTAAATACCGTACATTGTTTTAACATATAACAATAATGATATTTTCTTTTATACCAAAGTGCAATTAATGATAGCAGTGGACTATGCCAATTACAATAATCATGTTACATTACTATATGATAACCTTTAAATCAGTAGTACGGAATGTATGTATGACATATTTATTATACACAGTTGTATTTATCAGTTCATATATATATATATATATATATATATATATAATATATAATATATATATATATATATATATAATAGATATATACAAACACACACACATATATATATATATATATATATATATATATATATATATATATATATATATATATATATATATATATATATATATATATATATCTCGTATATATATTACCAGCAATTATTCATAACCGCCAGTAAATGAATTCAGTATTATTATTATTATTATTATTATTATTATTATTAATCTGGTAGTTGTTGTTTTAAATGTATTTTACTAATATTAAGGGCATTAGAAGACAGTTATTTTTGAGCAAGCGTGTATGATTATTAATGTCATTATTATTCAGTTCGCCATGAACCAATACCCACGTTTTTGTAACGTATGTTTTTCTCTGCTCATTTACAGTTATTTTGTCTAGTTTGTATCTTTATTAATTTTATTTAATTTACCTATAGTTATCTTCCCGTGACATAGGCATTTTTTTTTAAAGCTTGTCTTACAAGCTCATTATTTTTTTTTTTTTTTGGATTGTTGCCGAGAATGTTTGTGTGTTCGTTGTGAATAATAATAATAATAATAATAATAATAATAATAATAATAATAATAATAATAATAAATATATCACTAATGTTTTTTGTCATTTTGGAATTAATAATAATAATAATAATATATCACTAATGTTTTTTGTCATTTTGGAATTAATAATAATAATAATAATAAATAATAATAATAATAATAATAATAATAATAATAATAATAATAATAATAATAATAAATAACTTTTCTGTTTTTCGCCATTTTGGCCGACAGCTCCTTCAAAGTCTTCCGTACGGGAATACCTAGGAATATTTTTTAAATATTCTTAGAAACAATTATTTTATTTTTATGTTTCTTGTAATCTTCCTTTTAGCGGTCAATAATCAAATCGCCTGAACTTCTGCCACATTTAATGGTCTGTAACGTTCAAAAATTATTATTATTATTATTATTATTATTATTATTATTATTATTATTATTATTATTATTATTATTATTATTATTATTATTATTATTTACTTTGAGTAGGAAGTAACCAGGGAATAGAATGCACGATGGGAAAAATAATAGACGAAGATAAAGATTGGAATTAAATATAACAAACAGTAACACGAAAAATTATATATATATAATATATATATATATATATATATATATATATATATATATATATATATATATATTAGTGTGCGTGTAAGTATGTGTGTGTGTAAAGAGAGAGGAAAATCTATCAAACAAGTAATATTGAACTTAAATAATCAGCAGCATAACATGAAGCTATTGCTGTGACGCAAGTAAAATAGATAAATAAACAACCCTCCTACCAAAAGACAACAAAACTCAAAACTAACGTGAGATGAGGACACAGCAACCCCAAATGGAAGAGCAGAAATAGAAAAATAAATAGAAAAATAAAAAAGATGAAATCAGAAAAACAAATGAACGTTTGAAGATCGTAGACGGTATATCACAGTCGTCTTAATTGGCTTTTAATTAGATAACTGTGTTTTAGTGTCATGACTCGCCTGCTTCATGAATAAATTTTTATGTCTACTCTCTTGGTAATGAATCATAAATTGCTTATCTTCATGAATCGTATAGTCATGTTATCATTCTGAATCAAGGACCATAATAATTTCATTGGTTGTCTGTAAATATTGTTGAAAGAAATACAGTAGTCTTGCCGTTACCAATGATAACATTATACAAAAGAATGGTGGTAATTTTGTTGTGATAAATCAATAACTGACAATAATGATTAATAGTAATATTGTACTGTTAGGCTGCATCTAACAAATAAATCACGGCAATTTTTTTTTTTTTTTTTTTGATGAATGACTATATTATAATTTATTCTGATTTATGACAGTAATTTTGCCCTATTAAGTGTCGTAATAAATAATTTTGTATTGTTAGGCTGCCTCTAACACAAATAAATCACGGCAAATTTTTTATGTTAATGAATGACTACAGTGTAACTTATTCTGGTTTATGACAGTAATTTTGCCCCATTAAGTGTCGTAACAAATCATTTCAACGATCAGAGGAAATTCGTCATAATGAATCAAACATAATTATCGCAGTTAAGACAATTGTTTATATTTTTCTTTAATCCGCGTCGTGTCTCTCCAAAATGGGGTGGCCCTACAGAAAAACAAGACGGCATTCACTCTAACATTCGCTCTCTTAACTTCTCAAGTCAAGAATACCTCGGGTCACATGTGTATATATATAATATATCTCTCGTGAGTTTATGTCGAAGTTGAACCCGGCCCGAATTGTCACTCGGTCTGTGCCTTCAGCACCTTATGGTAGTCATTCCTCCCTATCCTTTGTACTTGACTTTTATAATATTTGTATATATATATATATATATATATATATATATATATATATATATATATATATATATATATATATATATATATATATATATATATATATATATATATATATATATTATATATATATATATATATATATATATATATATATATATATATATATATATATATATATATATATATATATATATATATATATATATATATATTTTTTTTTAACTTGATTTTTAGTCCGAGTTGTTATTTGCACTTTTAACTTCTATTTTTATAGCTTGAAAATGGGACTTTTCGTCCTGAAACGTCGCAGCAACAATAAAGTACTTTGAAAAGGAATAAAGGACTGATCCTTCACCTAACCTACTGATGTCTACCGGTTGATAGAACCCCTTTCAATGCTCACTATATAAAGTCGAGACCGGTCAGGACCTACACCCCGTTTCTTATTTTTCACCTGTGGTTATGTGTGATAAATGAATCACGTACAAAAAGTGATAATATATATATATATATATATATATATATATATATAGTGTGTGTTTTAAAGAAACAGAGACCGGCAAGGGTGCCCAGATCAAACTATTATAGAAAAAATATATATTAGTGAACTACTGTACTTGATGGATTCCAAACCTGCCACAGTAAAAAGAGGTAGATTAAATAATTTGGGAAACACGAGGATATCTTAAGAATTCCGGATTCTGAAAACGAACGTCATTCTGATAATCGTCATCAACTTCATTATCTTATTACTGGTTCTGTTTCAGTAACTGTAATAAAAGTCGTTCCTTTTCTCTGCCGCTCCGTAGCACCCATGTGGCTGTCACTTCACATATAGAAATTATTCCGTGGAAGTCAAGAAAAATGGTGAATTATGATGTAATTAGCTTTTCCTTTCCCGCTATAATGCCAAGCTCTGGAATTCTCTCTCCGTCTCGTATAATCCCCCCTTCCAAGAATAGGCGGTGTCTGTCGCTTCCTCCCTGATGAAGCTCCTTTTCTCATATGCGTTGAAAAACTAAATATCCTTATTTTTATATTTTTATATATATATATATATATATATATATATATATATATATATATATATATATAATATATGTATACATACATAATTAAATTCGTGTGAGTTTTTCGTGTGAGTTTTACGAAAATGATGTATGTCACACAATAATTATATTCCACACATTTTTATGCCTCTCAATTATTATTATTAATATATAGCATTACGTTTCCATTTCGCACGTCATTAATTTTGTTATTGCTTTGAGAGTCATCCTAGCATGCATCATTGTTATTGTAATTATTAACGCTATATTACTTTTGTAATGGGTATTAATTATGATCACTATTTTTTCCTGTCCTTTCCATCACAGTAGTCAGTGACATCACTGATTCTTATTATTTTTCTCCTGAATTCTTTAATTAACCTTACGTTTGAGCCTCTGTATCTCTGCCACTCACACCAGGCCGCTAAGGTTTGTTGCGAGGCTCAGTAACGCTTGGTATTTTTTCAAAGCCACTGAGTTCACGCAGCACTCGACCCTTCTAATTTGTCCGGGCTTGTGACCGGCTTGAGTTGATGAACGCCTTCCTGTGGCCGAGTTATCTGTTAACTGAATTATTCTTTTCCTGGTTCAGGTCTTCGTTTAGGAAATGAGAGACGTTGCATTCTTTTGCGTCTTGTCAGGATTTTTGCTGAAATTGATTGGGCATTGATTTATCTCTCTCTCTCTCTCTCTCTCTCTCTCTCTCTCTCTCTCTCTCTCTCTCAGATTTTCTCTCCAGATTTTCCTGAAAAACGAGAACTCGTGCGTAGGCAAAATTTATATATATATATATATATATATATATATATATATATATATATATATATATATATATATATATATATATGTATATATATATATATATATATATGTGTGTGTGTGTGTGTGTGTGTGTGTGTTTGTATGCATGTATGCATGTGTATATATAAATATATATATATTCGCTTATATACTGCATCTAGTGTGATTTTTAAGCATATATATATATATATATATATATATAAAGAGAGAGAGAGAGAGAGGATTTTGATTGTCCGCTTGCAGCCATCTCCTGAAGCACAGAAGAAAAGCAGATGGGGGAAGAATAAAAGGGAGGTCAGACCCGGAAGGAAACGATTGGCTTGCCTCCTACAGGAAGAAGATTGTAGGAGCAAAGGGAAACGGAAGCAGAGAGAAAGTTCCAAATCTTGGCCCTGGAGAGAAACAGGTCAGATGTTCGTGTAGGGAGTGACCGCTTGTCTTGCCAAATCTGAATGACTGAAATTGGCGAGTTGAAGGACTAAATGGGACGAATTCACAGTCCGAGATATTTTCTTTCAGTTATTGATATGCCTTTCAGAGGATGATACATTTTAACATCTCTCAGTACCCTGCGTGATTTTAATAGTATGTGTTATTAATATTATCACTTCATGTATTTAATAAAAGAAACGCAGTCATAAGATAACTTACCAATATTTGTTTCATAAGTTTAACTAAAGCAGTGCAATATCTCGACGTTTCGACAGCTGAAATTTATCAAGAAGGTCCACTTCAGCTGCATCCAGAATCCCATTTCTCAATGCTGAAGGATCATAGTCTACGGTATAAACGGGTAGTTCTTATACAAACAACAAATCCAGTTTTCTCCATGATACAGTAAGTTTTGAGTCTCAGATTCTGTCGAGATTTTCAAAGCCTCTTGTCCTAGTCGATTTCTGTGTGGCTTTCACACATGTTGCCCTCAGACATAAACGTTGATCCAGAGCACCACTGACTATGTGTACATTCCCAAAGCAAGCTCAGCGAGGGCTCTCCAGCAGCATTCTTGGCAGATAAACAGTGTCCTCGGTTTAATGTGACGATTCAGATGTTGGGATCCTCAAAGGAGAGGTCTTGCCGTCAGTGCACCTCACGTGGTACACTGTGAGCATTACTAAAGGGTTTCTGTGGTGGTCATATTGGCCCCTAACTGCAGCCACTGTTTGGCCTCATACTTTACCTCCATTCCCGCTTCCTTTCTTCAGTCTTGGTGTCCAACACCTCTAACTGTTAATTCTTAGTATACATGTGTTTTTTTTTTCCTGTTCCACCTTTAGATCCTTGTAATTCATCGCCTTTATTTTCTGAATTTCTATATCACGCTATCCAACCACTCCAACTCCTCCTTTTCTCTGTCTTGAGCCCTGAATCGCCGAAAGTGTCCCAGTGCTTGGCTTGACAGCTTAAATTTCGTAAATCGGTCAATCAGTCAGATGTTGGAATACGCCTTCCACAAGTGTTGGTCCTATCGGCCCTTCAATTTTGTCAGCTAGAATTAAACAAGTAAAAAATGCGGGAAAGTTTCTTCGGCGCAATCGAGTTTCCTGTACAGCCGCTACAGCGTACAGTCAAGGCCACCGAAAATAGATCTATCTTTTGGTGGTCTCGGTATAATGCTGTATGACCCGCGGCCCATGAAACTTTAGCAACGGCCCGGTGGTGGCCTATCCTGTAGCGTTGCCAGAAGCACGATCATGGCTAATTTTAACCTTAAATAAGATAAAAACTACTGAGGATAGAGGGCTGCAGTTTGGTATGTTGGAGGGTGGATGATCAACATACCAGTTTGCAGCCCTCTAGCCTCAGTAGTTTTGTAAGCGCTAAGGGCGGACAGAATAAAGTGCGGACGGACGGACAAAGCCGGCACAATAGTTTTCTTTTACAGAAAACTAAAATGTTCTGCCAGTTGGTGCCGTGTGGAACAAAGGCACTTGCTGGGTGACGGATTCTTCACCTTTTTCAGGGTATCAGCATAAATAAGAATGCGAGAAGAGTGTGTTTACAAGCTCCGGCGAAACGTAAATGGGGCATCCTTACTGAGCATTCTGTAACTTTTTCTGGGTTTTTGCGTTTTCTAGTTTGTTGAAGGCTCTGTTTGTAGAAAATTCATCGCCAGAGTCTAGTTTCTCCCTGGTTTATGTTAGTACCTTAAAAAAAACAAGTAATTAAATTTAAATTTTAAATGCAGGAACAGTGAAGCACCGACCTCATTAGTAGCCAAAGTTAGCCAAACTTGTTATGAAAGTAGCCCCAAGAGTCAACAGAAATGAAATTCAAATTTTAGTAGCACTGGTTGTTCAAGTAGCCCAAAAGTAACCATGAATTATTTTAAGTCAATGTCTTTAACGCTATTGGCTTTCAGCGCCGCTCGTAACGGACCGCTAAAGTTTCTTGCAAGTTTCAGTGAGGCTTAAACCCCAAGTACAACCCTTTTCACCCATCAAGGCTTGGCATTGGCTTCATTACAGGCACTCCCTTGGCAAAATTCTTGGGTTAAAAGAACACCGAGAATCGGTTATTTTTCTTGAAAATCTGATGGGAACGAGAGCTTCATCGTTTGGTGGTTGGTGAGAGTCCAGAGATCCACATTAGACCTCTTATCCCTCTTCAAGGGTCGGTTTGGAAGCAAGGCCGCCTTAAACTAAACCAATCAGCCGATGTCGGAAGAGGACCGTTAAATCCAAACAACTATTATGATTTACTTTTAAATCGTATATATTTGAGAGAATACTCAGTCCGTTCTCTTGTTTAATCAATCTTTTGCTGGAGGTGGTAATGGGTTGAAACGACGCCTGAAGAGGCGACAGACTGAGTGAATTCTAGAATTCTTACTGAAAATTAATAATCTTGTTTTTCCGAATTCATTCCAATTTCATTTTTTCCCACACGTTCTGTTGTGACAGGTAACTGCAGAAGTGTATATACATTATGTCTCTACACCTCCGTGGTTGAGTGGGTAGCGTGCTAAAGTTTAAAACCAGAATTCGTAAGTTCCCAAATCATTAGGCCGCTAAAATGCTAGTATGAAGTTTAGCAGGTCGTGAGGCTCTCAAGCATCCTATATTGGTTTAAGAAAAAAGGGCAATAAACTGAATGATCTCGATTTTCGAAGCCAGCCTTCTGAAATGGAAATATATATATATATATATATATATATATATATATATATATATATATATATATATATATATATATATATATATATATATATATATATATATATATATAATGTGTGTGTGTGTGTTATTTCTAAATGTATGTGATATTACCAGTTGCTCACAGGGAAATTTATTTTGAAACACTGATGTTACAAGCTTGTGAGTAACGGGGAATAAGTCTTAGAAAGTTTTTTTATGGCCAAAGTTTAGAAAGTGTTAGATTTGAAAGTAACTGGTGTGAAAGTGCATCAGAGACTAGGTTAATGGACAGAGTAATGCAAGAAGCCAGAGGAATGACATTAAGATGTAAATGCAAAGTTCTGTTTAAAAAAAAAAATGGTCCACTAGTGCAGTGTGGAGTGGCTGATGTTTGCCGATGATCCAGTGTTAATTAGACATAGTGAAGGGAAACTACAGAATCTAGTGAAAGAACTTAAATATATTTTGGAAGAGGAGAAAGTTGAAAGAGAACGTGAGTAAAAATAAGAGTATCAGGGTATGTGGTAACTAGGAAGATGTAGCAACGACTGTAAATATGTCAATATATAGGATGTTAGGATTAGAGAAAGGGTCAGTTACGGTGAAGCAGGGAAGGCAGCAGTTTATGAAAGTGAAGTGTAGGCAGTTGATGTGAATGAAAGAAATATCTTGGAGTCCACTGAAATGAAAAAATTATTTATATGAAGACTATATATAAAATATATATAATGTGAATGAAAGAAAATATCTGAAGTCCATTGAAATGAAATGAAAAATTATTTATATATGAAGAATCTCTCTCTCTCTCTCTCTCTCTCTCTCTCTCTCTCTCTCTCTCTCTCTCTCTATATATATATATATATATATATATATATATATATATATATATATATATATATATAGAGTGAGAGAGAGAGAGAGAGAGAGAGAGAGAGATGAAAGAAAATATCTTAAGTCTATTGAACTGAAAAATTATTTATATATGAAGACTATATATATATATATATATATATATATATATATATATATATATATATATATAGAGAGAGAGAGAGAGAGAGAGAGAGAGAGAGAGAGAGAGAGAGAGAGAGAGAGAGAGAGAGAGAGTTAAGATGAGCGATTAACGTCGCCAACAGCCGTGACTAATCCCAATCGAGCCATACAATGAGGTGGGAGCTAAGCAGATAAACAGACCGACACAACAACAATTGAGTTATTTGACTCTTCGCTGTAAATACGGTTCGAATCGATGGTCTTTTCTCGCAGAAAGGGAGAGAGAGAGAGAGAGAGAGAGAGAGAGAGAGAGAGAGAGCACAAGCTGGATAGATGCAAAGAAGAGAGAGAATTAAGAGAAAGGAAATAAAATGATGCATGGACAGAGAGATGAAGCAGAGACCAATGGATACAAGAGGCTTCAACGATGAGAGCGAAAGAATGTGAGAGACAAATGGAAAATTAAGTGACATATATATATATATATTATATATATATATATATATATATATATATATATATATATATATATAGAGAGAGAGAGAGAGAGAGAGAGAGAGAGAGAGAGAGAGAGAGAGAGAGAGAGAGAGACGTAGACACAAAACCAGAAATTTAAATGAAATATGGAAGAAGAGGAAGGAAGACTTAAAATAAAGAGAAGGAATAGTTAAGGAAAAATGAAATGAAGGTAGAATCCATGAAATTGAAATAAATCCTCCTCCTCCTCCTCCTCCTCCTCCTGTGAAAAGAGAGAGAGAGAGAAAGAGAGAGGAAATTGATGACTCGAACGCATTTGATATCGGAGGAATCTGCCTTGCCCATGCTTTGCTTTTGTACCGAATTTACCTATTTGGGGGCGTACGCGCACGTGTGTAGCCTGTTTACCGAAAAACTCTTCCTAAACCTTTCATTGCCCCCAACGGGACGTCCATCTGCCGGCCTTTTGTCCTCATAACAAACTCTTCTTACAGATGCTGAGCCCGATAAGGTTCCATTGTGGCTGAATTAGCGTTGTTTCCGAGCTGCGACAAATACTGTCGTTTTTGTCCCTGTTCAGAGCATTGTCCTTTGCTTTCCCGTCACTGCGATGACAAATATTGTCGTTTTTGTCCAGGTTGAGGAACTGTCCTTCTCTCTCTCTCTCTCTCTCTCTGAGCGAAAGCACAGGACGCAAAAAGATTGTCTTTTCTTGGAGTTGATGTAGTTGTCCTGTCGAAGGGATGAAAAGGTTGTTTGTTTTCTCTCTCTCTCTCTCTCTCTCTCTCTCTCTCTCTCTCTCTCTCTCTCTCTCTCTCTCTCTATTGCTCTTCTCCTCGACGGAAGATAAATCTCCCCTCAATTCAGACGCTCGCATAAACTTCAAAACCAATCATACGCTCCCTAGTGGCAGTACAAAAGTTAAAATCGTTAAAACAGAAAGTTTACGAAAATCACCAAAATATTAAAATGCTCGGTAATGAAAATAGATAATATTATAAAACCAGAAAGTATTTTTTAAGACGGGTGGGGGCTGTGTGTGTGGGCGTCGACTTATACTGTACACAAAACAGTAATGACTTTGTATTTCAGTTAAAGCTATAAAGAGCCCTTGAGATTGAGTCTGATGTCAGCTGGAGTGTGAAGTGTTCATATCAAATTAAGTCAGTTTTAGCTTTTGGGCGTGAAGTTGGCATCACAACTTAGGTGCTGAGGTCAGCACCTGCGTAATTCAAAGTAATTTATACTAACCTAACAGATGCGAATTATGTTTTTTTTATTTAATAAGCAGATGACGATTAACTTTTGATTATAATATATATATATATATATATATATATATATATATATATATATATATATGATCAAGAGTTAATGGTCTTCTTGCTTATTAAATAAAAAACAGAATTCTCATCTGTTAGGTTAATATAAATTCTTTTAAGTTACGCAGGTGCTGATCTCAGTTCCTAAGTAATTGATATATATATCTATATATATATATATATATATATATATATATATATATATATATATATATATATATATATATATATATATATATATATATATATATATATATATATATGCAGAATCTACTGGTCACTTTTACCAGATACATATGTAATTGTAATAGCCACAATGCCCTCTTAACTTATCAAATTCTTCGTGCTTTTTTGGATATGCTTTTCACTACAAAGCCGTGAGATCCAAGGGCAAGAAATTGAAGAGACTGTGATGGCCGGTCATGGGAAACGAACCTGCGTCACCATAATCACAAGGAGGCTACGTTGCCGACATGCTTGTCGCTACAAAGCCGTAAGATCCAAGGGCAAGAAATTGAAGACACAGTGATGGCCGGTCGCAGGAAACGAACCCGCGTCACCATAATCACAAGGAGGTCACGTTGCCGACCTGACCACGTCACCATAATCACAAGGAGGTCACGGTGCCGACCTGACCACGTCACCATAATCACAAGGAGGTCACGTTGCCGACCTGACCTTCTCGTGGTCAGGTCGGCAACGTGACCTTGTGATTATGGTGACGCGGGTTCGTTTCCCGCGACCGGCCATCACAGTCTCTTCAATTTCTTGCCCTTGGATCTTACGGCTTTGTAGTGACAAGCATATCCAAAAAAGTGCGAAGAATTTGAGAAGTTAAGAGGGCATTGTGGCTATTACAATTATATATATATATATATATATATATATATATATATATATATATATATATATATATATATATATATATATATATTTAATGTGTATGTATGTATGTATGTATATTTTTAAGAGGGCATTTGGGTATGTGTGTGTATGAACTTCTTTGTTTTATATATCTGTCTTCTAATTTCAAGTTGAAAGTGCGTAGTTAATTTAATATAATAATTCATTTTGCTCATGCTTTGATATTTCAGTAAATCGTCCCCAATATTTTATATGACTCTAGGAATAAATAATCCTCTTTTGAGTTTGTGATTTCCACTTCAGTCCATTTTATTTGCGTTATGAAAAGTTTTATAGTATCAGTCTTTATGATAAATGAATTGATTTATGTGAACAATCCACACGAAAAGGGATAAAAATTGCATAAACTAATTATTAATTTTTCTCGAAACAGAGACGTGAGGTGACTGGAATTTAAAAATTACTTTTAAAATGTTCGACGTATCTAACTGGTTCAACTATTTAAAAGCAATACTTTTCGACATTGAGTTCCTCACTGGACGGGTGGGTATCGTTCTCAGCTAGCACTCTGCTGGTCCCGCGTTCGATTCTCCGACCGGCCAGTGAAGAATTAGAGGAATTTATTTCTGGTGATAGAAATTCATTTCTCGTTATAATGTGGTTTGGATTCCACAGTAAGCTGTAGGTCCCGTTGCTAGGTAAACCATTGGTTCTTAGCCACGTAAAATAAATCTAATCCTTCGGGCCATCCCTAGGAGAGCTGTTAATCAGCTCAGTGGTCTGGTTAAACCAAGGAATATTTTTTTTTTTTTTTTGACATTGAATTGTTGAACTGAGAGGAGACAACGAAACTGTCACTGTGAGAGGCTTGGCCAGAGTGACTGGGATGCCGTCAACAGCCTTTGTGTGACTGGATGGGTTTTATTGATTTTTTCTATTAATAATCAGATGATACTGATAGGACGTGTCTCTTGTGAATCACGCGAGGCGGAGACCTTGCACGCATGGATGTAGACAAGCACGTGGTACTTACGTATTGTTTGTTAAATGAATAGCTCTCTCCCTCTCCCTCTTTCTCCCTCGCATTGTTTGTTAAATGAATAGCTCTCTCTCTCTCTCTCTCTCTCTCTCTCTCTCTCTCTCTCTCTCTCTCTCTCTCTCTCTCTCTCTCTCTCTCTCTGTGTCTGTGTGTATTATTTATTTATTTATTTATTTATTTATTTATATTTGTATATATAGTTCGCCATTCATGCTTAACTTCATTTATCTGTCTTACCCACAAACCCCCATTCTTTTACTATTACTTTATGCACTGAATATCCTGAGAACTTTTTACTTGCTTCCCATTCCAAACGCCTTCAGTCCATTACCATTCTTTTCCTACCTGATACAAAGTCCTTACAATCCACTTGGAACGGAAGCCTCAACAAATGACAATCAATTTTTGTTAGCACACTTAACCTACGATAGCCAAAATCCTAGTGATCCTGTTACAGACAGGAGAGTACCACATGACTCGTCCAATGTATTTACTTGCGCAGATCACTTGTAAACGAGGCCTTGTGATCTTGCTAGACCAGAACCCTTCATTAGAGCATATTCATTCCGTTTTCCTCCTTGACCAACCTTAGCGATACTCCTTGTGACCTTACTAGACACCAAAATTTTAAATGTTATATTTAACACATTGAATCCTGTGATCCCATTTATGTGAATAACTTCAGTGTAACACATCCAGTATATTTAGAGCCTTTGCAGTTAGTATCAAAAAAATCCTTGCGATCTTACTAGACCCAAAAAAAACTTTAGTGAAAGACGTCCAATCCTTTTTCATGTGTCATCCATGGTGTTCTTACCATACGCCGAAACCTTCAGTTTAATACGTCCAATCCATTTTCAGCCTTTGATAACCTTGAAAAGACTCCGAGTATCTTACAGGGCTTGAGAAACTTCAGGCTTAATCTAGTTTTCTCCTTTTCTAAATTTAGTAAAAGTCCTCGTCATCTTTCTAAAGACAAAAAGTCCCTACTCTGACTCATTGAGCCTGTCATCATCCTTTGTCTATTTCTGCTAAATTCTTTTCTGATATCAGTAGAAAAAAAAGCCTGCTGTATTCAGTATAACATTCAACCCGTTTTAATTTTTTTTTTTTGTCAGTATTAACGGAATCCCTTGTGATTTTGCTGAAGACTTCAGCATAACACTTCCAGTCTGTTGTCATCCTTTGCTAACCTTAGCAAAAGCCCACCGTAGCCAGCCAGGGTATGTTACGAAGGTAAACGGAAGCCAGGAAGATGAAGCCATGAATGTAAATATAGTGGAAGAATGGTGGGGTTAATTCGCTGTGTATTAAGAGTAACATGACAGATAGATGTGAGCGCTGTGTATTTAAGAGTAAACATGACAGATAGATGTAAGGTTAATTCGATGTATATTTAAGAATAAACATGACAGATAGATGTGAGATTAATTCACTGTGTATTTAAGAGTAAACATGACAGATAGATGTGAGGTTAATTCGCTGTATATTTAAGAGTAAACATGACAGATAGATGTGAGATTAATTCGCTGTGTATTTAAGAGTAAACATTACAGATAGATGTGAGGTTAATTCGCTGTATATTTAAGAGTAAACATGACAGATAGATGTGAGATTAATTCGCTGTGCATTTAAGAGTAAACATGACAGATAGATGTGAGATTAATTCGCTGTGTATTTAAGAGTAAACATGACAGACAATGTGAGGTTAATTCGCTAATGTGAGGTTAATTCGCTGTGTATTTAAGAGTAAAATGTGACGGGTAGATGAATGAAAAGGCGAGTCATCAAAGAATGAGGGAAGTAACAAAGGTGTGCGGTTAAGATTAGGAGAAAATTTGAATGCTTAAGGAAATCAAAGTGAGAATGTAACAAGGGATTGTTAAGCCATCCTTCCATTAAGGAACTGTTAAATAGAAATGAAAAAAACGTAAGGAGAATAATACTGAAAGACTAGGAATTGTGGATTTTCATAGATTTGATACAAGATTAGCATATATGTAATATATATATATATATATATATATATATATATATATATATATATATATATATATATATATATATATATATATATATATATATATATATATATATATATATATGTATATATATAAACATATATATATATATATATATATATATATATATATATATGTGTGTGTGTGTGTGTGTGTGTATGTATATATGATAACCTTGTATATAATCTGTATAGAGGCTTTCAAAATAATATACATATTATGAATATATGATATAATCTGTAGTATAGTGTAGTGAAATTCATAAATGTTGAGATCTGTGCGAGAGGTATGTAATCAATTTCCATTTTGTTTTTACTTTTTTTCAGTTCAAGAGGTTTGTATCCTTTCTTAAAAAAAAAATATGCCTCTAGAATAAAAGTAGCAGCATCTGCTATAGCCACCCATACCCCCTGAAACGACCTAATTTAATCTGTTGATACCCTTCTTCCTTGTATTCAAAATTCCATTCTCTCCTGCTATGGCAGCCTAATTATGAAAAGGGGGTGGGGCGAGGTGGAGGGCCTCGACGAGGTAATCTTCGCTGCATTGGATTGAAACTCTCTCTCTCTCTCTCTCTCTCTCTCTCTCTCTCTCTAACAAAACTTGTACTTTTTGAATAAATAGGTAAATCAGACCTGTTTCTTTTTCCCCAAACAACTGGTAGTCGGGTACTTGCTTTGTTAGTATAATTAACAGCTCTTTTGGAGTTTAATTTAACAATAAATATCAAATTTCAGATTTCCATACTCCCTTGAACACAGTTTTCTTGCAGTAAGTAAATACATAAATAAAATAATTCGGTAATCACGCAAAATAAACGTGGCCAGTTTCCAGACAGTCGACTTGGCAGGCATTGTAAAAAGGTGATTACTGTAACCTCACAAGAATGAAGTCTTAATTCTTGACTGCGGAACAAACACCGAGCATTAGTTTTGCAAACCTGTTCTAGTCTAACAGACTTCTAGTGAGCGCTTGGAGATTACTGTAGAAGTATTAAAATTGCTTCAGAAGTATCGTATTGTTTGTTCGGTGAATTTCCTCACGTTAACGACTTGGAAGATGAAACTGATATTTAACCAGCTGCTAATGGCACTGTGTACTTCATACTCTCATAGCTTTGCACCAGTGGCTGGAAATTGGTCTGTTTCTATCGAAAGGTTCGTTATGAAGGTAAATGTTATGGGATAGGTTGTAGGGAATAGCAGAGTTTTTTGTTTAATGTTAACAATACTTGATTAACTGTCATGAAAGTTTGTGTACTGCATGCAAAGCAGGAATATAAGGTAGATCGCATGATTAATGTTCCTTCCTTACAAAAATTTATCCAAGCCTCGATTAAACTTACGACGAACTTTATTGGTCTAGTGCAGGAGGCAGTGAGTCAGATGAGTCCCGAAAGCAGACAGAGAAGTCAGCATACTGTACTGTAGTTCTCGTTATTTTTAGATTAAAACAAAGGGTAAAATCTCATGTTGCGTTGGCGTGTATTTTTTTTTTTAAGATCAGTAGTTTGCAATGGCAGTAGACTACCTGATGAATCTGGACCAAGATTAAGAACTGGAAATAGTAGTGTTCGCCATTTCATGATAAATGTATCATTGGTACCATAGGAGCATGATCTTTGGTGTTTCTTTATCGTGTGGTGTCACGCGAATACAATATGCTGGTGATTTTTTTTATTATAGTATGACATAAAATTTACACCAAGGAGCTTTCTTATATTGTGGGTCCGCATTTGTTTTTTAAACAGTAATATAAAAACAGTTACGGAAATTGCTTTATTTATATCCAGTCCCTGGTTTTTCAAGTTCGAAAGTTAATTTTTGTTCAAAATGTCTGAATTTTGGGCAGGGGTGGTTTAAATAATAACTTAAAAATGGGGAAGACTTGAAGTAATAAGTACCTTAAAGTTGAACTTCATCGTATCTTCAACTTAGCCACTCCTGACGGAGAAAGTCATTTAAAAATGCTGGTAATATTTTCCTTTATATGATTACGTAAAATTCCGTCCACGAATTAACTTTCGCACATGAACTGGCTACAATCCGTTGCAAAGGTAAACCCTTAGTACTACTACTGCTATTCTTACCGAGTGTCAGCCATACTCATGCGGTCTGGTCTTCCACGGTTACATTATGAGTTCCATGTCAAAATTTGGACGGTCCATGCTAGAGAAATACGGATGGAGTGAAGGTATGGAGAGGTGTTTAAGTGTTTTTAAAATTAATGATGATAATAGTGTCTGGGCTAGTTTGCGCGATGTTCATGGCTACGTGTCATGATCCTTTCTCTGTCAAAGAATTTCTGCTGTTGTGTAGGAAGTTTTGTTTTAAGAATTTTTTTTGTTTAAACTAAACGTAGCTAATTAATAAGGATAGGGCTGGGTTCCATTATGGTGCGTTTTGTGGTAAAAATTATGAAAAATACACCAAGACTATGCTCCCTTTGAGAGTATGATTTTATGTTTGTGTAGGCTATGCAGGAAAGTTGAGTTTACAGCAGGGTAAAGGATCGGGGTTGAGACACATGGGTGGTAGAATTTTCACTTTTCACTCGATATTTAATCGGAGAAATAACAAAAAAATTAAACCTCTAAATAAACCTTCCAAAAAATTGAAGCTTCATTAACAAAATGAGCTATAGGAAACTGCCATAAGAACTAAAGTAAGCATGTGAAGTCTTCGTAAAATAGGTGTTGAAGGCAATTTTAAATCCAATGTGGTATCTTCCCAAATACTGAGACAAAATTGAGTGGCGATTAGACACTTCCTTCCCAGTGCTCATTTAACAGTGTAATGACACTAATTGTGTATACGAGTAGGCTATATGTAATGTTTATAGATATTACTCAAGATTTTATGTGTAATCAGCATGATAAAACAACATTTTGTTGCCTATACTATGAAAATATGAGACATGGAATTCCTGTCTGTCATGTGGTTGAACTGAAATGCATTTTTACCTTTAACCCACAAGGTGGAGCATCGCTAAATTCGACGCTTTATATGCTGCGTAAGGACAACGTCGATGTTATTGAAGCTTTATTTTCAAATATCGCAGTAAATTTAGTCCCTCCCCTTAGCTCTGTTTGAGTGACGTCAACAATAGTCTTACCAGCCATTCAGCTCACTATTAAACATAAAAATAGCAAAATTGTAAACCCGTCAGCCCGGGGGCTAGGACCAGGGAGGCTTTTGTACCCAGAAGTTGAGCAACGGTCGAAGATTTTTATAAATCTTTATTTTGTGAATTTTGGAGACAATGGCTTTTGATGATGATGCATATTCATTTTCATCAAATAGTGATATCTAGATAATTAAAATGATAGTGATGACAGTAATGTTGGTTTTAAAGGTAGTGTGCATAGGATAGTTAACATATACACACATATATACCCATTCAACCAATTAATAACTGTTGTATATTTTTTGTACTTTTATAGGTGTTTCTTGAATAGCTAAGGAGTAAGATTGTCATAAAAAATTTGAAATTCTCAGAAAATACTGCACGAAGCATTCCAAAACTAAAAAGTGGCTTTTGAAAAATTGTTTTCATTCCAAAAAATATTCTTTTTAAATATAAGTTTTTAAAAGTATCTTATATTTTATTTTTTATTTTTACTCTGTGACACAAGGCAATTACAACCATGTATAACATTAGGTGATGAGTTAAAAAATGAGCATGAAAATATTGGTTCCATTACTGAAGTTGCAAATGCGTAATACTGCCGTCGTCCTTAAGTGGCATCCCCCAGCATCTCTTTGGTTAATCCGTGGTTTTATCCTTGCTGACATCACAACTGAAGCTCCACAGTGCTTATTTGATTGTAATTATGCACATTTTGTTCTTAATTCACTCAAAATACCACTAAAATATGTGAGAATGTTTGTTAACAGTACTTTACTCTATCAAAGTAGTGAAGCTGTGGCGGAAACAATTTTCCAGCTTTATTGTACATCTAGCTGCCACAAACATCTGAGAGCGGACGACGCATTAGTGAACTGTTTACAATAGAAATGTAGTACAGTATTTTTTTGTTAGGACTTTTTATTTAAGTCCATATTACTATGTATACTTCTGAGACATGTAATGTGTACATGTGAGTGCTACCAGTTACCACTTTGGCAAAAATGCAAGAAAGTTGAGTAAGACAGTTTATCTAGAACTGGTACAAGAATCAAGATGCCATGACGTCAAAATACAGGACTGAAATAAAGGTTTTAATTCCAAAATTATTACTTAAAACACCATTTTATTTAACAAAACTTACACTGTGTATGTGATATATATATTACACTGTATGTAATATATATTAATAAATAAGAAAAAGATAGGAAAACGCAAAAAATAGCTACATCATAATGTTCACTGCAAAAGCGTTGAAATTTGTCTCGGGAATTTGCTCCAACAACAAATATTTTCAAATGAATTATAATGAACACGTAATTCATTTACTCAATTTATAACCTTATTCTGTTATTTAGCTACCTAGTTATTTAAATATCTAGCACTCTGGCGTCCCAAAAATTCGCTAGAGTTCCCCGTCCAATCCCCAAAAGCGCCAGTATTTACCACAGATGTCAAGGAAATGGTGTCAGCATCCATGGGTACAAATATTTTGCAGATTTAACGCAGGAAATGGGCAGTTTGTTTAAACAAGTGACTTGGCAAATATCGAAATGGCATCACTCGTCCAATTTTAAAGTGTTTTAAGTAAAATTTTCGAGAGCGTCATGGCCGGTAAGTTAGCACCGCGCACAGCTAAATCTTAACAAACCTCTGTTTAATCAGAAATGTGCCATTATTTTATAATTTAGGAGAAAACTGTTACTTTGATAGGAACGTAGAGGTCTCAGCGTGTTGTGTAGAGGGGCCACAAATCTAACTGATGCTGATGGAGGCACATTCGAATACATTTTTTGTAAGTGTCTAAACAGCGGAGGAATGTCGCAGTGTCTCATTTCCCGAGCGTTTACCATAATGAACACAGTCATTGGACTTCCTTATGTTGCCAAGTTTATAGGCTTACAGTATTTGTAATTCTGAAGGGTTATCAAGTAATTAAGGTATAGGTTACATCATAAAGCCCAAATGCAGGGAATTTATTTATAGCCCATAGTATGATACGTTTAGATTTTAGGCTATGGTAGTAAAAATGTAAAAGCATTTTGCTTGTTATTTCTGCAGGTTGTGGCATGTTTGAAAACAGATCAGACATATTTCAACTATGGTGCATCCTAATCTAACCTATTTAGGGTGCCTGGTCCTGATCTGGGCAGGGTCGTCACAGCCCCTGAAACTGCCCCTCCCCCCAACATGACATCATGCATAGCATGGCTGAACTATTCTGCAGTATTACCAGCTTTACATTAAGACAAACAATGTCTGTATGACTATTTTGCATGCAGACTGGCCCATACAAAAAATTGTTGAAAATGGTCATATAAGCACATGTATTTTCAGTTTTCATTATTTGACAAAACAAAATATAGATATATTATGAGGATGGGTTCGACTTCCTCTGGAATGTATATATGTCAGGATGAAATAAAGTACATGAATGTCTTGATTTTTTAGGGTAACGGATTGGGATTGAGACACAGGGATGGCAGAATTTTCAGTTTTCACTCGATATTTAATTGGAGAAATAAGAAAAAAAGTTAATCCTTTAAGAAAACCTTTCAAAAGATTGAGGCTTCAGTGACAAAATGAGCTATAGGAAGCTGCCATACGAGCTAAAATAAGAATGTGAAGTCTTCGTAAAATAGGTGTTGAAGGCAATTTTGAATCCAATATGGCGTCTTCCCAAATACTGTGACAGAATGAGTGGTGATTCGACACTTCCTTCCCAGCGCTCATTTAACGGTGTACTGACACTGATTGCGTATATATGTAATGTTTATGGATATTACTCAAGATTTTAGTTGTAATCAGCACGATAAAACAACATTTTGTTTCCTATACTATGAAAATATGAGACATGGAATTCCCGTCTGTCATGTGGTTGAACTGAAATTGCATTTTTACCTTTAATCCGCGGTTTTATCCTTACGTACATCACAATTGAAGCTCCACAGTGCTTATTTGATTGTAATTATGCACATTTTGTTCTTAATTCATTCACAATATATACCACTTAAAATATGTGAGAATGTTTGTTTACAGTACTTTACTCCATCCAAGTAGCAAAGCTGTAGCGGGAGCAATTTTCCAGCCTTATTGTACATCGGGCTGCCACGAACATCCGAGAGCGGACGACACATTAGTGAACTGTTTATGATAGAAATGTAGTATTTTGTTGTTAGGACTTTTCATTTATTTAAGTCCATATTACTATGTATACTTCTGAGACATGCAGTGTGTACATATGAGTGTTACCACTTTGGCAAAAATGCAAGGAAGTTGAGTACTATATGACAGTTTATCTAGAACTGGTACAAGAGTCAAGATGCCATGACGTCAGAATACAGGACTGAAATAAAGGTTTTAAATCCAAAATTATTACTTAAAACACCATTATATTGGACAAAATTACACTGTGTATGTGATATAAATATTACACTGTATGTAACATGTATTAATAAATAAAAAAAATAGGAAAACGCGACAAGTAGCAACATGGTAACGTTCACTGCAAAAGCATTGAAATTTGTCTGAGGAATCTGGTTTGCTCCAACAACAAATACTTTTCAAATGAATTATAATGAACATGTAATACATTTAGTCAATTTATAACCTTATTCTGGTATTTAGCTACCTAGTCATTTAAATATTATCTAGCGCTCTGGCGTCCTGAAAATTTGCTAGAGTTTCCCGTCCAAGCCCCAAAACACACCAGCGTTTACCACTGATGTCAAGGAAACAGTGTCAGCGTCTATGGGTACAAATATTTTGCAGATTTAACACAGGAAATGGGCAATTTGTTTAAACAAGTGACTTAGCAAATATCGAGATGGCATCACTTGTCCAATTTAAAAGTGTTTTAAGTAAAAGTTTCAAGAGTGTCATGGCCGGTAAGTTAGCACCACGCACGGCTAAATCTTAACGAACCTCAGTTTAATTGGAAATACGCCATTATTTCGTAATTTAGGAGAAAACTGTTACTTTGATAGGAACGTAGAGGTCTCGGCGTGTTGTGTAGAGGGGGGCACAAGTCTCACTGATGCTGATGGGGGCACGTTCGAATGCATTTTCTGGAAGTGTCCAAACAGTGGAGGAATGTCGCAGTGTGCCACGGCCCGAGCGCTTACCCTACAGTAATCTGTATTCTTTTTCACACATGAAGATAATATTTCCTGTATTTAATGTATTTAATGTAAAGCATTGCTCTTTCTCATTGGGTTCTAACAATGTTTAACGTTCGTTTAACAAGAAGAAAATTCATCCTGTACCAGGCAGCATAAGGAGGTTTGGTATGCATGTGTATTGGATTATTATAATACTTACTAAACTTTCTCAAGTACATCTAAGGAAATAGTGCATTGTATGTATGATGCCTTGCATGGTATTTATTTTTTACCTGACAGTGCTTTACATGGGGAAACCACCCAGAATGGTGGGGGGAAAAACAGCGCAGTTCAATGATAGGAACAGTAATAAAATCCATCATGACAGGGTACACACCGGGATAATTTAAGTCCTAATGCTATCCTTTATAATGCATGCTAAGCTATTGTGTGCATCCCTACCTAGCTGAGGGATACTCCCCTGGACCTATGCTGCCGGTTACACTACTGCTGCATTCCCCAAGCATTAAAAACTATTGCATCTTCACCTCCTTTCTAACCAGAGTGGTATACAGTATAAATTATTACCACTCTGCCTAGAGGTGTCATGCTCTTACACATACAGTATCTCTTAGTGATGTTGAAGAGTCTGTTGTCTGAAACCTGAGTGGTACGTGGTGATACAGTTGTATGAATTGCAATAAATAAACAGGACATGTCCTTAACAAAAGAATTTGCTGGATAAAGATATAATGTTGGCTGAAGTGTTGGTTGATATACAGTACACTGTCCTTATTCCTGATTTGAAGGTGTAACAAAAATGTATTTCTAAGGCCTCATGATACTTTATGTTCATAGGTGTTTGCATTAAAGACTAGATCAGGATTCACTGTTTTGTGCACATAATCATTGAGAATTTTTAGTGCTGCCATCTGGTTGGTATGAATTGTCTCCAGGCAAGAATATATGGATTGGTGTATTCAGCATTGCTGTGCCATGCTTTCCACAAAGAAAGCATGGCATGCACAAAGAGGGATTTCTTGGTATATCTTCAATTCTGGACAGCTCGCTGGATGAAATTTTTACTTCTCAGTAACGATCCAAAGACCCCCAGTTGGCATTTGGTTAATTAGGTAGTTAATAACTTCACAGAAATATGATTGCCAGTTACAGACACTTGATAAAGATGAAGTAATTGCAGTTTTGAGAATTTCTTTGAGAAAATCATCATAAAAATAGTATTCCCAAGCCTGAATGTAGAATTTTGTCAAGGAGTGTTTTCTTTACAATCACTTGTAATGAAACCATAGCATTTGCATTTCTTAATTATCAGAATTAAAATGGTGTGGTTGCCAGCTTACTGACAAGTTTTTCACATAAGTGAGCTGCTGCAGACACTTTAACATGGTCTTCCAGATACTCAAGAGTATTCTGAGCTTCTTAAACTTGTTAGATGAATTGTTGCTGTCAGAAACAGAAGATTGCTTATACTGTAGGGCAGATGGAGAATGGAGGCATAACAACTTGATTTCCACAACAAAGAAATTTGAATATATGTTTGAATCTCAAAAGGCATTTTTCATTGTACACCTTTTATTTGTTATGTGTTGAAATGTTTTGACAATCTTGTCTTCAAAGAAACTTCAGGTTACTGATATGTGCTCAAGACAGTAATTGCTGTAATCTAATTTAGAGAGTTGACAAGATTGAGCAATAATTGTCTTTCCACCATGTTTATTATATTGTATCAACAATTGTTGTGTATTGTTAGCGTATGAATTTTTTAATGTCATCACAGTAAATTTTGCAAAACCATTGTAAAGAGGCATTTAAGTGCAGTAGGTACAAGATGCGGCATTTAGCATCACTACTTACAGTAAGCAGTTGAATGAATCTCTGTGAAAAGTTTAATAATGTATTATCATTGAAGCTTTTTAGAGTTTGAGAGCTAGGATATGCATGACAAGATAGCATTAGTAAAAATATTATACATTGAATTTCAGAGTGCATTTAATCCCCCCTTTCACACATAATTTATGCACACTTTGCTATTCACTTGCCTGCATGACTCTGATGACAAGAAATTGACATGCACAGCTTCCGTGGGGAAGGTCCAACCATAGCAAGTATTTTATCATAAATACCTTCATAATTAGTATTGCTGAAAGTATTTATCACTAAGTTGGTGCTAAATGGGAGGTACAGCCGGAACAGACAGCACTTCTACAATACTACTGTACTTTCACTGCACGTCTTGCCAACACTTTTAGATTTTTGCCTCATTTGCTTCTCCCTGCCACTTATGAATTATTCACTTTCCACCGGTCTATCATCCTCCATTCTTTCCATATGGCCAAAACATTAATAATTTATTCATTTTTAGTACAGTGACAGTATTAATAGTCGCAGAAATGTTTAATGTAGGAAGAGGACTAGTTAATAAAAAGGAATAACAAAATGTTATCAAAGGAACCTATAAAAAAATGATGGAAGGGGATATAGGAATTTTTCTCTTGCATAGTAAATACTGTAATTTTGTAGTGTTGCTGTAAATTTGGTAATTTATTGAAGTATCGGTATTTTCACAAAAGGATCGATGGTCTATAAAAAGTTTTGGGGATCTGTGCACTACATTGACACCAAAAAATGTGTACTTAAAAAATGTTGATAGGTTATATTCCTTCTTTAGGTATATTATTTATGATTTCCTGATATATTGTAATGAAATATAGTACTTTGATAATTACTAAAGAAATTTTAAGGCAAAGTCACACTCTGGATCTCAACCAGAAGACAGTAAGTATAACGACCTGGCCAGGTTGGTGGCTAAGAATGGAGTAAATTATTTATGGAATAGATACTGTTTTTTTTAATTATTCCTATGGTTCAGGTTCTGTAATGGTACAGCAGCAGTGCTACATCAGTGTAGTAGAGTACAGTGTAGGCCTTAACTTAAGGGATTGTACTTGTGCTGTACTTCGTAGCATAACTAGTTTGGAAGTCTGGTCGATTTTAATGTGCCTTTGTTTCTTATAGAAGAAAATGCAGGTCGAGTTGCATTTTCTCCTTAGATTATGCAACACACAAGCTAGCTTATTTTTTTAGCAGGGTAACCCATCCTGTTTTGGTGCAAAATTGAAATGGCAGTGTTAATTACATGGTTATCTTACAGGCATGAACAGCTAGAAATTTGACAGTTGTGTTGGCTGCTTGGTAAATTTTTCAGCAGCATGGTAAAAAATACCAGAAAACCAGTTTGATTACTTCAGAGTTATTAGGTTGTCATACTTTAAGGTTATTTTCTATTGACCACCTTTGAAGGTAATTGTTATGACTGCCCCACATGGTAGCTTACCAAGTCAGCTTTGCATGAATTGTATATTCACCTCAACGAAGGCAAACTACAATGTCAGGGCTTTTGACAAATTGAACATGGCAGTTGCCTGAGTAGTAGTATTATTGAAAGGCTGTTGTTTAGTTAACTCCACTTAGATTTTGGAGTGCTAAGTCAAAATTAGTACTGATATCGTATTAGGTCAACTCGACTAAGCATTTACGTACGTGCTATACTGTAAAACATGTCCAGTAGAGTTATGTTTTTGTACGCAATATTGGATTGAAGAAATTAAAAAGCATTGCACAGTACATATAATCATTGATTGCAACTTTTCCAGACTTAAGTTATATTTTTTCTTGTGCATTATGGTAATTTGGTAATATAGTAAGAGAAATTTAGATTTATTTTTGTAAGAGAAATTTAGATTTATTTTTTAAGAGAAATTTAGATTTATTTTTTAAAGAGAAATTTAGATTTTTTTTATGGAGATTGAAGCAACAAACATCCTTTATTAAGGAAAGAAGGTTTTCACTATCCTAATTCAGAAAAATACTGTATTCATAGGGAATAACTTGTTCCAGTCCATGTTGGAAGAAACCCAGTGAACATTGTATAAAGGAATGCACCTTGATTGTATAAAATAGTTTTATGTATTGCCATGGTTAGACTTGTGTAGTTTTATTAAATGGCATTAGCATATCTTAACAACGTGAACCATGTTTACCATTTCGTTTCAGGAAAAGGGCTTGGTCGGGAGGAGGATGGAGTAGCCAACCCCATTAAAGTGAATGGGAATTTTAGTGGTTATGGTCTAGGTCATGATGTTGGCAAAGAATTCAAAAACCAGTGGTGGGATCATGTTTACAACAAAACTGCAAGTAACATGATGGTGGCAAAATCTGAGGTAATGGTTTAATGTGGTTGAAATATTTAGCAGTTATTTATTCAGTGTTTTCTGACTATGAAGTATAGAATTAAACAGCTTTTTAATTGAAGCTGCATGTCATTAGTGAATTTTTATTTTATGCATGTTATACTTAATTGTGGACATGACTATTGCTGAAAGTTTTTTATAGGTATGGGTATAAAATCTGTATTAAACACTGAAAATGTTCTGCAGGATGGGTCTGTAAAAGTTGAGAGAAAAGAAGTGCAAGACAGTAAGAAAGTGACACCATATGCCAGTGCAAAATCAAGTCAGTATTCAAGTTTTGTCAAGGTAAGTTTGTTTCATATTCAGGTATTTCCATCTTGTGTGAATCAGGTATTAAAAAGTAGTTTTATGTAAGTAACTTGCCCAGTAATTACTTAGCTAAGAGTTTCTACTTGCACGGCAGCTTAAATTTTGAAATTCGCTGTAGAAATTCTTTTGTTTATGTAGATGACTAGCCTGCCCACTTTCAGAGTAAGAGAGGAACAACTCAGCCAAGAGCTTCAGCTTGTTTCTGCTGGCTTAAGACCACACATGGTTCTAAGAGCACAGCTTGTTTTTTGGAATTTAGATTGATATCTTCCCTTGCAGGGAAGTATTTTGCCTACGGTAGCCTTTGGCATATGTATTTAGTCAGGTTTTGTAGTGAAACCTTTCATTGGATTGTTCTATTAATGAGACTTACTGGCTGACTTTTTTCTATTAGTTGACTAATGTCTGACACTAGCAATTCTAGTATTCGGTATTGCAGCAAAGGCTGCAATACTCAATTGATGAAAGCATGCTATGATTCTCACACCCTTTGCACTACCTGTAGAAGACAAGTGTGTTCTATTGACCTGACCTGTGAGGAGCATAGGGATTGGGACAAGAAGAAATGGAAGACTTTACGTCTCACTTGACAAAGTTAGAGAGAGACTGTAAAAGAAAAGCAGCTTCTAGAGCTGATGTTAAATCATTAACTAGCCAGAGTATGACTCCTAAGTCTAGTAATGCGGATATACCTGTTGTCTCTTCTCCTGCTCACCTTATCTCTCCTGTGTCCAGCCCTCCTCCGATACCACCTACTACTCCTCTTGGCCTCCACGCTTCCGAACCCAGTCACTTCACCAGCCTCGAGACTAAGTTTGACTGCAAGTTTGAGCTTATTGCGAATACAGTGGTCTAATTAGGGACATCAGTGCATGCCTATGGCAAAATTGAGTGGAAAAAAAGTGCCAGTGAAGTGATAGTGGAGGAGGTGGCTGCCCATTCCACTGACTCTCCTAGGCAAAGGTTACTGCCATACTCTACTCCCCTAAACCTGGGAGGAGGCATACCAGAAGCCCAAGGGAGGTCGCTGTGGTCTGCCCATGGGTAGTCGCTCCCTCAGGTGCACCTGTTGCATCCCAGGTTGCGACAAAAGACAGCCATTGGAAAGGTATATTGGATGTGCATCATCTCTCATTGAGTTCTGGAGATTTCAATCCTAGTAAGGGGCGCCAGTGTTGACTCTCTGTTGACTCCCGCCCCCTGAAGAGGTGTTCAGTGCACAAAAAAAAAATGGGTATATCTTAGTTTTACCAGACCACTGAGCTGATTAACAGCTCTCCTAGGGCTGGCCCGAAGGATTAGACTTACTTAACGTGGCTAAGAACCTATTGGTTACTTAGCAACGGGACCTACAGCTTATTGTGGAATCCGAACCACATTATAGTGAGAAATGGATTTCTATCACCAGAAATAAATTCTTCTAACTTTTCATTAGCCGGCCGGGGAGTCGAAGTCGGGCCTAACGCAGGGACCAGTGTCCCCCACTACCCAGCAAAAGGTTTAGAGAACCTTCCTATAGCCTTTGACCTTCGTGCAGCACTTGGGACAGCCCCAAATGTTTTTCACCGTCTGAGCGCCAATATTTGGCTCTCAGAACTTCATCCTCATCTTTTAAGTGTACTGTTTCGTCTTCCAAGCACCCTTCCTCTTGCGAGCACCCACACACTTAGACCAAGCACCTAGTAATGCATGAGCACCTATTAACACCCAAGCACCATGAAGTCTCCAAGTGCCCTTTGGCGCCCAAGCACCTGATATGAGCTGACGGCCCGGTGCCAGTTCCTGTTAGTCTGGCTTCTTTTTCCAAGCGCCCAGCACCAGCTTTGGCTTGCTTGGCTCTTCCTAGTCTGTCTCCCAGCATGGGTCTTCCAACTTCAGCAGAACTGGACCCTTCATTAGCTCCTATCCAGCTTCAGTTGGACAATATTTTCGGGCTTCAGAAGTCTTTGTCATCAGCTGAAGTCCTTATGGACCCTTCCTTGTCCCCAATTTCTTCGGATGATGAAAACCTAGGCCAAAACTCTGCCCCTTGACCCTATGCATCCTTGCTCAGGTATTTGTTGCTGAACTCCTCCCATTTCTTCACTCTAGAGACATGCTTCTCCAGCTTCATCCTTCATGATGTCCAACCAGCCAGCCGATTCAGCCAGACTCCCGAAAATGGTTCACTCATCCTCTTTGTGTGAAGTGGAACGTTGGCTATCTGAAAAGAGACAGCAGGGCAAGGCCTCCTTCAGTATTCCGCCTTCTCGTCTTTCGTGCAGAAGGTATCTGTCATACGCTACGGAAGAAGCTCCTTCCTTGGGAGTGGCTGCCTTCTCCCAATGGGACTTCTCCAGACTCATCGACTCGGAGCGTAGGTCTACCTTCTCCTCTGCAGAAGTGATGTTTTCTTCCTTGGAGATGGACCATTTACTCAAGAAGCTATTTAGGGTATTTGAGGTTCTGAGTTTCCTAGATTGGTCTGAGGGAGCTTTAGCCTGGAAGATTCAATTCACTACTCTCTTGTGCTGGTAAGGCCATTAGGAATGGTTCACTGGAGTTGGCCTCCCTCTATGCCATGGGAATTCTTAAAAAGAGGGAGTTCTGGGTTTCCGTTACCTCCAAGGGCATGACCACATCGCAGATGTCAGCTCTCCTCTTCTCTCCTCTCAACAAACACCACCTGTTTCTGCAGGCAACCGTTAATAAGATTTCGTCACACCTGCACAAAAATCAAGGCAAGATCTAATTCAGTCTATAAGGTACCCCAGAGAGTGGGCCACCTTCAGCACCAAGTCAAGCTTGCCTCTGCAGCCGCATCCCTTTCGAGGTGGTAGACAGAGGTGGCAATCAAGACCTCGAGCAACAGTTTGTTTCACCTCGTGAGCTATCAAGAAATCCTTCTTGAAGTCCGCCGCTCGTAAGTGAGGAATCACTCCTCCATGCTCCTGTGGGTGCCAGACTCCATCTCTTCTGGTAGAAATGGAGTGCAAAAGGAGCAGAGCGATGGGTAGTAAAAGTTCTGAAGGAGGGATACTCTATACCCTTCAAGGAGAGGCCTCCCCTATTCAACACTCCCATCGCATTGACGGCCTACTCTGTAGGATTGGAGAGGTATTCGACCCTCTCGGAGGAAGTCTCTTCTCTCCTCAGAAAAGGGGCGATAGAGGTAGTCAAGGATATCGGGTCGAAGGGGTTTTACAACCAACTGTTTGTGATACCCAAGGCCACAGGCGGATGGAGACCGGTCCTCGATGTGAGTGCCCTGAATTTCTTTGTAGAAAAGACAAAATTCCACGTAGAAACAGCCCAATCCGTCCTGCCATCCATTCATCAGGGAGACTGGATGGTCTCCCTCGACGTCCTACCTAGACAAGCAGGAAGCGTACTTCCACATTCCCATTCATCAAGACTCGAGGAAGTACCTCAGGTTTGTTTTCAAGATCCAGGTGTTTCAGTTTCGATCCCTCGGTTTCGGCCTTTCAACAGCCCCACAAGTTTTTACATTTGTTCTCACTCCCCTGGCAAAATGGCTCCGTGTATTGGGCATCAACATCTCACTCTATCTGGACGATTGGTTACTTCGTTCACCCACGAAGGAACGGTGCATGGAGGACCTTCAGAAAACCCTATTACTGATGCAAAACCTGGGTTTGTTAAACCTGTGGAAATCCCAGTTGACTCCTCAGGAAATTCTCTATTTGGGGATGAAGATAGATGCTCAGAATTTTGGGGCTTTTCCATCCCCCAAAAGAATAGAAGACTGTCTGAGGAAAGTCAATCTTTTCCTAGCCCTTCATTCTTGCTCAGCCACCCAATGGATGAGTCTGCTGGGCACCCTGGCATCCATGGAAGAATTTGTAAGGCTGGGAAGACTACATATGAAAGCCCTACAATTTTTCACAAGGGTCAACTGGGATCGACAGATTCATGATGACTTGCATTTTTTCGATAACGCAAGAGATCAAGGAGGATCTGCGTTGGTGGAACTCCGCAGAAAGGTTAATGGAAGGAAAGTCTCTTCTCACTGTGAACCCTGATGTAGACTTCTCCAATGTGTCGGATCTAGGTTGGGGAGCTCTCGTAGGGGACAAAGAAGTTTTCGGGATGTGGTCCCAAGAAGAGAAAGAGTTGCACATCAGCCTAAGGGAGTTAAAAGCAATCCATTTGGGACTACGACATTTTTCGACGGAAGTCTGCAACAAGACAGTAACAGTCCATGCGGACAACACCACAGCATTAGCATACATCAGGCCTCAAGGGGGAACTCAGTTGTTCTCTCTCTGCGAGACAGCAAAGGCTCTGCTTCTTTGGGCAGATCAGAACCAGACCAAGTTGATGACATGCTTCATTCAGGGGAAGCTCAATGTGGTGGTGGACGAACTGAGCTGTCACAAGCAGAATCTCCCTACCGAGTGGACCCTGTACCATCGGGTTTTAGCCGACCTATGGAAACTGTGGGGGAACCTTGGATTTATTCGTGACATCCAGGAACCATCATCATCTCCATTTTGCTCCCCTTTTGCAGATCCTCTGGCATGGGTAACAGACGCCATGGTCCAGGATTAGTCCAATCTGGACCTTTACGCCTCCCTCCGTTTGGGATGATAAGGGAGGTTCTGAACAAGTTTCTCACCAAGACGTCAAGGTGACCCTAATAGCTCCTTTTTGGCATCAGAAAGAATGGTTTCCAGAATTCCTAGGACTCTTTGTAGACTTTCCAAGGCTCCTTCCTTCAATTCCAAGTCTACTCAGACAACCCCATTTCAGGAGGTTCCATCAAAGTACATCCACTCTGGCCGTTATGGTCCTGACAGGATTTTGACTGTCATCAAGCTCATACGATCGAAAGGGTTTTCAAGAGGTACGGCGGAAGCTGTTGCTAAATGTAGATGCAAATCTTCCGACAGAATCTACCTGGCAAAGTGGGCAGTTTGTAGGCTGTGGTGTAGAAGACATAACATTTCATCTTCTAAGACAACTATAGAGCAAATAACAGATTTCCTTCTCTATTTGAGATCCTCCAGAGGTCTGTCTGCTTCAACCATTAGAGGGTATAGGTCAATGCTTAGCTCTGTTTTTCGACACAGAGGATTGAACATCTCTTCGAATCAGGATCTCTCTGATCTCATTAAGTTGTTTAATACTTCCAAACTTAGGAAGGAAGAGACATTTTCTGGGAATTTGGACGTAGTCCTTAAATGGCTCTCGGGTCTACATTTCAAACTCCTTCGCTCCTCCTCACTGAGGGATTTTCCAGGAAGACAGTTTTCCTTGTAGCTCATGCTACAGCTAAGAGAGTTAGTGAGCTCCATGTGATGGATAAAAGAATTTGATTCTTTTAGGGGGATGCAGTTTGTTCCCTCACCGTGGGTTTTCTAGCAAAGAACGAGAATCTGTCACAACCCTGGCCTCGTTCTTTTACCATCAAAAGTTTAGTGGATATGTTAGGCACAGAAGATGAGGAGAGTACCCTTTGCCCTGTGAGAGCTCTCAAATACTATCTCCAAAGGACTAAGAAAATTAGAGGACCATCACGTAATCTTTGGTGCTCGGTGAAGAACCCTTCTAGACCCTTATCAAAGAACACCCTCTTGTTCTTTTTAAGGGATCTCATTTTGGAGGCACACTCCCAGATTAGAGAGGATGTTTTACCTGTATTGAAGGTTAGAGCTCACGATGTTAGGGCTGCTACCAGAGGGATGCTGTGAGGAACTTTTAGTGCCCACTGTGATCCATGCAAAGCGCAGTGTAGTTATACCCCAATATGTGGCCCCCCAGTTTCATTGCTTTATGCCTTTTACTTTTCATCTGATTTCTTGTTTTCTCATACCTAACATGTCATGAACATAAACCTGTCTTAAATTTTCATTTCACTGAAGAGCAGACTCTTTTGGCAAATCCTTTTAGTCTAGGAGCGACTCACTGGTTTTGTTGAACTGCATTATAAGTTTTGTTTTTTTTTTAGTTGTAATGGTGCATGTTGTACACTTAAAATAGTTTCATAGAAAATTCATCTTAGCAAGGAAGTTTGTCCTCAGATACTTCTAAGAGCTTGAAGAACTGTGCTGCTGAAATTATTCAGTTACAACTTAATCATCCAATTAATAGAATTACAATATAGTCAGTTACATGATCAAAGTGGGTACTTGTACACAGGTGCGACTAGTGGATTTTGATTGTGATGAGGATGTTTAGCAAAATTAATAGTTCTAACAAAAGAATGCCAAAGTTGTGCTTTGAAATTATTTTTTAATCTTTGATGCAAAAAATTTTTCTAAATTAGAATTTATTGGAACTTTCCAGTGCATTTCACTGACATACCATAAAACAGGTTTGAAATAATTTCTGTCTTCTGCCATATTGTACATTGTAGATAACAGAGACTTTTTGTGTAAATAATTACAAGTTGATTTATTTCAACACTATAATTTGTAAACTTCATTTTGAAAAATTGTCTACAGACATATATCAGCAAGGAAATGTAATAATTTTTTTTAATGTGTACACACACACAAACACACTCTAACACACACGTGCTAGTTCTCAAACCAGGGAAGCATCCCCTTAGTAGTATTCCTTAAGTATCAGTATTGAAATCTTAGCTTTGAAAGTGTTTTATATATAGTAAGATGTGAAAGTTATATTGATGGTCCTTCCTAATAGAAATTCCAGTAACTTAGGCACAACTTAAATTTTTCAATATTAAACTGAAATTGTATGTTTTAGGAGCACGTGGACTGATCTCTTAATCTGGTATATTGACATTAAGTTTACTCTGATAATATTGAAGTGAAGTATGGATCCACTTGAAATGTTCCAGTGGAACATTATGGCATTTTGGTTTAGTACAGAACACAATGGTGGCCTTACGTGGGTGTAGAATTGTATTTACTTTGTAGTAGATTATAAGTTATAGAAAGTTATAGTTAATCTTATTCAGGCAGGTGTACTGGAGAATGTAGCAGAAGAGGAGGATATGTCACTCAAGTTATCCTATGATGAACTATTCAAGATATGTGGGGGAAAGACTGCTCATAAGTAAGTACAAGTACCATACTGCACTTTGAAAAAAATCTTACAAGAGCAATGGCTCAGTGTTACGTATTTAGTTTGGGAGTCAAGATTATGTACTTTGTGGATGGAAAGGGTCTAATTTCATGAATTAATTATTCAATAAACTTAGGCTTAAGCCTAACTCTCCAGTTGAAAAGTAGAACTAGTGAAAGGTGTTTGTCGTCTTGAGGATGCCCAGCCAGGTGTAACAAGTGTGGTGTCAGTGTTGGTTGTTGTGCAGTGCAGTTTTAAAGAGAGCCATTTGCCCCTGTAAGGGGTCTCGCTTGAAACACCAAAAGTTTTTTTTTTTTTTTTTCTCCTTTGTTAGCTAGCATGACCAAACCAGGTAAGTTGATTGCTTGTCAGTTGAACTGAGCCACATTCAGAAATAGGGTGCCTCTATTCCAGACTATGCGTGCCATCATCCAACAGTCAAGTTCTGGATGCAACAAATAGATTGGAGCATGCACAGCAATACCAGTGACATAGCAGCTAGCTACAGAATTCTGTTATATGTCCCTTTGTGCATAACTTCAAAGGTGAAGGTTCTGGAGAACAAAACTGAGATTCACTTTTCATATTTCACTTGTTTGTTTCATATTCTTTAAGTGATTTGAATTCTGTTACTTTAAGGTCAAATGGGGAAGGTTATGTTTAAGAAAAATGTACCAGTGACTATTTAAGGGGATCGGCCACCTAAAAAACCCAAAAAATCTTCAAAAAATTTGATTTGCTGAAAAAAATTCTATGGCTTCGTATAGGGTTCAAGAATGTGTCCATGAAGTATTATGCTAAAATTTGCCTTATTTCTCTAGTTATGGCCTCAAATGTAACAATAACTATATACCCATAAAGCACCAGTAGCGCAAATGATTTAGTCTGGTATAGTTTTTGCGATATATGTTACGAAAGCTTCCTTTGAAATGAAATGTATAATGTCAATAATATCCTACTTGGCACCTTTTTTGTTATTCCTAGCCATGACAACGCACGCGTCATGCCATGACGCCAACTGTGGCCGAGAGTTGCCTATAAACTTCCAAGCTAGAGGGTCAAGTTTTTCACGCTCGCTAGCCTTGACTGAACTCTGTATTTTCTGAGGTGTTTTTGTTTTTTCACCATGCCTAAAAGGTCCAAGAGTTCACTTCATGCTTCTAGAATGCGGAAAAGCCAAGTGGAAAAGTCCAGGTGAGAATTAGAAGAAAGAATTCAAGAAATTAGTGCCATAGAGGGGAATGGAGCGACGGAGAGAGAGAGAGAGCTGTTGCCCAGCAAACGGTGCAGGCAGCGATCTCTGCTGACCAGAGACCAACCACGTCCACCCCTAAACGCCTGTTTATTCGTTCGTCACTACTGAAGGGCAAAGATATTTTAGAAGAAGAAAGCAGTAGCTCAGAGGCTGATATTATAGACGATCCTGAAAATAAAATGATCATAATAAGTGAAGCAAGACTTGATGAATTACTTGAATCACGAATCCCTAATTGTGAATGTAAAGTAATTCCCAGGATCCATTTGGCAAGGGATGGATTCGAGACACTAATAAAAAAAGTGTAGGCGACTATGATACCCTAGAGTAATACCTTGCAACAAGATCAGACAGGGGGGGACCAGGGACCTAAAATTTATAATAATGTGTCTTAGGCACATAAATAATCAATTAATATTCTTATTTATAATCATTTTGCATTAATTAATACCCAAAAATAAAAATTAAAACCATAGAATTAATTGTAACACAGTCTTTGAAGGCCCTTTTACTTTTTTTATGTAACTAAAACTTTGAAGGCCCGTTTCTCAAAACATAAGTTTTTCGCCTTTAAAATGCATCTCCTCCCTTAGTATTGGACCAATCTAAATGAAATTTTAAATATAACATGGGGAAACATGGTAGATTAATAAAATGCCGGGGATTTTTAATATTTTGAGTTGCTGAGTTTTGGTCATTTTTTTTCTATCATTTTTCCAGGAAAATTTCATAAAAAAGAAAAAAAATTCATATCTCGAAGAAGAATTGAAAAATCAAAAATCCCTGGCATTGTATTGAAGGTTCATATGTATTTTATATGTGGTTCAAATCCCATCCCTTAAAAACTAAAAGCAAAGGAGAAGATGCATTTTGAAAATGGCCAATTTTGGCCGAAAATTGCTCTGGCGTCACAAAACCTAAGGTCATTGACCAAAAATTTTTTCCCCAGAAGTTCCACATAATGTCCTTAAACAAACCCCCTATATATCAACAACCTGTCATTAAAAAAGTGGGAAACCGGCCGATTGCTCATATATGTGCATGAAATTGTGTTGAATGATTGACTGAGTAGGTAATTTCATTGGGTGTTTACTAGAGGGAGCTATGATTGTTGACAAAATTGTGAAGCATACTCTAAGAAAGAGACTCGCTGTCACGTGCTTTGACAGCATCTGGCTTCACCTTCTTGAAAACCTGGGGTCTGAAAAGATGAAAAGCACTAAGATGAAAAACACAAAGGCACATGCTCCCAACTGCTCCACTACATTCGCCAACAACTGCTATTGGCACTTGGTTGGAAAACCAGAGATGGAAGGTCATGAGAAGTTTTAAGGATCAGTGGAGAAGGTGAGGAATAGTTATCTACACTTTGGAAAAACAACACCCCACGATGGTGTAATAGCAAGAATTACATTGCTGAGAAAAATGAATAAAAGTTAGACAAGGACTGCAAATTCCCACAACCTCTCTGAATGAATCCCTTCTTTTCTGTTTTGCATTGCAGTCAAAATAGCCACATACATCTTAGTGTTGTGGCATCCTTTTGGCCCCATTTGCAGTTCTCTCTCTTATCCTCACTTTATAGACAATTTAATTTAGAAGAAGCTGTGAAGGCCTTTAACTTTCCAGAGGAGTCCTCACAGTAGATTGCCCTGAAGAAAAAACCTGTTGTTGCAAAATAAAGGGCCAGCAATATTAGCTTATAGTATAAAATTTCCAGGATTTGGGAATATAAAATGGTGGTAGGTTCATTACCTATGATATACAGTTAAGTATACCTTAGTTTTACCAGACCACTGAGCTGATTAACAGCTCTCCTAGGGCTGGCCCGAAGGATTAGACTTATCTTATGTGGCTAAGAACCAATTGGTTACTTAGCAACAGGACCTACAGCTTATTGTGGAATCCGAACCACATTATAGCGAGAAATGAATTTCTATCACCAGAAATAAATTCCTCTAACACTTCATCAGCCGGCCAGAGACTCGAACTTGGGCCTAGCGAGTGTTAGTCCACAGCTCTACCGTGGTGTATAGTTTACACATATTAATGGATAAATTGCATGCATGTACAGATCCATTTAAATTGTCTACCCAGTGACCATGCTAAATTATTTGGCATGCATCTAACGTACTGTTAAAGTTAGCTTACATCTTCAGGCCATTGGGTGCTGTCGGCATTCAAAATTAAATAATGATGCTTGGTTGACCTGATCCAGATGGACTGTTTCTAATAACCTGTTTTCCCGTAGGATGCATAAGAATGTTTGTGTTCTTGTCAAAATTCCTATTGCTGTGTCCTTGGACACATGGTGTAGCTATGTCATCTACAGCAAGCAGAGATAGAAATATTAGACTTTGTAGGAATGAGTTTTGTGTAAACCGAATGTATTTGATTAGCCATGATGGACACGTGTGTGTTACGTGTAGGGGTATTGAGTGTTGTTTTTCTTCTTCTTGCGAAGAATGTAAGGGTGGGCTGATGAGAGAATGAAAGTGAGAGGCTGATAGGATACCTAGACTGTAAGATAGGTCCAACCATAAGTGTACTCATTCTATTCCTTCTCATAGTGTTTCTCTCTCTCTCTCTCTCTCTCTCTCTCTCTCTCTCTCTCTCTCTCTCTCTCTCTCTCTCTCTCTCTCTCTCTCTCTTCCATTGCCCAATAGGGCTGATTCCTTTTTCACTCTTGCTCAGCCTTTAATGCTCCCTATGTGGTTCAGGGGATAAAAATAGGTAAACTAGAAGATATTAGTTGACTGTTATCATCAATTAGGCATTTAACACAGTATATTGTTGCTAAAGATCACAGTTCCTCCCCATAGTGATCGGCCTTTTTTGTTTCCCCTGTGAGAAAGCAAGTGACGGAGCCTTCGTCTGCCTGTACCCCACCGTCAGGGCTGCCATGTTAGTCTACCATCTCAAAATAGACTCTTTCTCCAAAATATTTATTCGATAGAATTAAGCACTCACGCATTATAATCATTAATGAGAGTGACAGTTATATACGTTGTAGTGGTAAAAGATGGTTAATGTCTGTGGAAGTAAATTATGTTTTGTGAAGTTGTAAATATGTTCATAAATTTGATTTATTTTCTTTGAGCCATTGTTCACAGGCCTTGGCCAATAATGGACTCTCCAGAGGAATAGTTGTGGAAACATTCGCCCCTTGTTTAATGAGTCTGACTGAAGCTCAGTGAATTGGTGCCTATTGGCATGCTGAAGTAAAAAAAAAAACTAAAAACCTCATTTGGGTAGAAGTGTGATATTTTTTAGGTAACCATTTGGAAAAAAAAGAACACTTTTCATGTGTATGCTGGTGTACAAGGAGCTACACACACACACACACACACACACACACACACACACACACACACACACACACACACACACACACACACAGTGGACCCCCACTTTGTCGTGCTGCACTTTTTCCATGCTTCACTTTGTTGTGGATTTTTGTGGAACATATCTTTCACTTATACAGGAACTTTCACCAATTTGCAAATTTTTCATAGATAGTATTCACTAATTACTGTATTTTCATTTTGTTTTCATGACTCAATACATTTTTATGATAAAAAATGATTAACTAATTTTTAAATGTTAATATTAATGTAAGCACAGCAAAATATCTATAAAATGTTTAATACAAAATAAATAAATCTTTAATACAAATCACAAACTTGTTAAGCTCATTCTGGACCCCACCCCTGAATGATAGGTGGGCCCCAGAATGAGCCTAACAAGTTTACGATCTCTCTCTCTCTCTCTCTCTCTCTCTCTCTCTCTCTCTCTCTCTCTCTCTCTCTCTCTCTCTCTCTCTCTCTCTCTCTCATGTAAACACATATATATAAAATGTTTACAGTAATACAAATTAAATAAATCCTTAATACAAATTGTAAACTTTTTAAGCTCATTCTGGGACCCACCCCGGAATGATTGGTGGGCCCCAAATGAGCTTAACAAGTTTACGACCTCTCTCTCTCTCTCTCTCTCTCTCTCTCTCTCTCTCTCTCTCTCTCTCTCTCTCTCTCTCTCTCTCTCTCTCTCTCTAGGGTAATGTAAGATGTATTTGAAATGATCTTACTGTACTGTAAATTGTTTATCGATGAAAGAGCATACTGTACAGTATCTGAAATATTCGCTAATTATTTTAATTTTATTTTCCAGTCTGTTTTATTGAAATGCAAAAACTTGTAATTATAGCATGGAAAATATGAAAAAATGAATGACTAACATCACGTTTATCTATAAAACTATACTGTACAAAACAAATAAACATGCATAAAAAATCAATCTTTCTCTTATCTCAGAGCGAGAGAGGAGAAAAAATACATACACACTAATGACAGTAATTGTTTTTGCCAACGTAAAAGGGCAATGGAACGACTTCAATACTATGAGCGAAAACGGCTGTGCTTGTGTATATAGGGGTAACTTGATTAGTTTTCAAACATTCTGTAAAACAATTGTATTTAATTTGTATTAAAGATTTATGTAATTTGTATTAAACATTTTATAGATGTTTTGCTGTGTTTACATTAATATTAATATTTCAAAAATATTTAATCATTGTTATATGAAGTTTAGGGGGTATATACTTAAGAGTAACAGTTGTAGGTTTTATAATTTTTTTTTTTTTTTTTGGTTATGGGTGATATTCTTCGTTAATTCGACTTCTGCATTTCTTTTACATTCTTTCTACCCTCTTGAGTCGGAGTAATACAAACAAACACCTTCATTGTATGGGTTTTATTGTCCAACTAGCTACACAGTCTACACAGTCTCGTCCTATGGCTATGGGGGCAGGTTTGTTTATACAGTACTGTGGTATGCGAACGACTGACCCAGCCTTCGGTGATGCCTGTGGGTAAATTTAAAATCAAGCTAATTATAAGAGACAAAACTGAGAATCATATGTTTAGACTAGTATTTTAGCAGTAGAAGGGTACTGTAATCAGACTGGGTGTTTTGGGGTGTATTTTTGTTTGGAATGATATGAAATTGTTTTAGTATAATAATCTAAGGTATATTGTATTTTTGTGTGAACTATTAAATTACGCAGTGAACTGTTAAAATAGGCTGTTATAAATGTTTTAGTGTAAGGGGTATAGGGTATTTGGCAGTTATAAGTAGTTATAACCATTTTTAGAGGAGATTTTACATTTGTGGATTTTGCTTTTTCGAGGTGGGTCTTGAACCTATCCCCTCGAAAAAGTGGGGAGCACTGTATGTATGTATTATGCATACAGTATTCAAGTGATTTGTTTGACTCTAGATTTAGTTATTTGCTTAGGGGGTAATAGTAACTGTATTTACTGTCTTATATGTGTAGGTTAGAGAAAATAAAGTTTTTCTGTATTGATAATCATCAAATTAACTGTGTGGGTGTGTCTTATGGATTGAGGATAGATTAGGTTGTTGTTAGGTAGGGTTGATCCAAAAAATTGTCTACGTGACTTAAAGAGGTACCTTGCCTGAATTGTAGATTGTTTGTAAGCAGAACACTTTTAAATAAAATAAGGATAGGTAGAGATTGTTGTGATTTACTCCCCAAAAATTGCTTAACTCGACTGTTGTTCTCTCTCAGTGCATTCAGCACTTGTTCCCAATAAAGTAGAAGCACAGCAATGTGATCCTGTTGAGTTATGTAGGGATTTTAGACATAGTATTCTAGATACTTTAGTAGTTTCTGAATCGTGTCGGTACTTGAGGTGATCAATCTGTTACTTACCCTGTACCATCATTTATTCCTTCTGTTTCTGATGTTAACCCTCCACTTGCTCAGGCTTCCCCCCCCCACCCCCCCCACTGCCTCATATTCCTCTTCCACCACTTCTTGTGTTGTACAGATGATCCCTGCCATTCCCTCGGCTGGGTCATCTCTGGAGTCAAAGCTTTTGTCTTCTTTGGAAGAGCAAGGTGTGTGATTCATCTGTGCTGCAATGACATCTTGTAAGAACTGCCTCCCTCCCAGCCATGATGTCATTGCTGCCAGTCCCAGGCTCGTTACTCTGTCAGACCCCTGCCACCCCACCATCTCAGTCTGCAGATTTGCTAGTTTCTAGACTTTATGGATTTCAACCCCAATTCGGATGATGCTTCAACAGTTTTTGGGCTGATTTGATTTGCCCACATCTTTTTACTGAGGGTGAACCTGTTGAACGGTGCTCGCTTTTGTCTAATTCAACCTCGGTTCCTTTGCAGGCAAGTAAAAAGTTATTTATATGATTCTGGTAAGATGCGTTTTGAGGCATAATTGAAAGTGTTATCCCTGAGAGCAGGTTATCAGAATGTGATTGCTTTGATTCCCAGTTTCATGAAATAGCAGAGAATGTGGATCTCTGGAAACGAAGGTAATTTGGCCTAATAGTGAGGCAGAAGCAGCTTATTACACCTGAAGGAGAGATGATTCTTGATGAATTGTTGAAGTATTTACCTTGCCTTGATAGATCTGTTTCTGATGCTTTGGAGAAATGTCATTTGATCCTACAGGAATGTGAGTCTACACTGTCACTGAAGAACTATAAAAAAAAGTTCTATCGGGTAGGCCTATGAGTCCCGCAACCTGAGACAGCCACATTCACAACCAGTCGTCACTGTGTTCTCCCAGTGAATGCTGAGATTTTCTTATGTGCATTATTTTCAGTTGCTCTGCTGGAGGATCATTGCTCTCCTGTTGTAGTGTGCCTCTGTATGGCAGTACTTTCTAAATTTGAGAGTTTTAGGGGGCGAAGGCCTGGCTTGTGTGCGCGCTTGCTTCCTTGGTTTGTGGTGTGTGATTCATGCAGTTGCCCTCCTTTGTCTGTGGTGTTCCTAGTCTGCAATTCAATGTTTGGGCCTTTGTGTGTAGTGATTAATGGGTTCTTTGGAGAAAAATAAGCATCAGGTTAGGCGATGCCCCCAATAGCAGTAGATCCGCAGCCCATGTGTATCCTCTGTCGGGAGATACACACTGGGGTCTTCCTGGCAACCACTAGGTTAGAGAAACTGTCGGCCATCTGATTACCCCGTCAGGTGAAATACTACTTGCCGGAGGGTGCCTTCACTACCCCAAGGACCTTAGATCCTACCATCTGCAGGCTGGGCAACAATGTTCCATTGGACAGGTCCAAACAGCAGGGTAGAGACAGAACAGCATGGAGCCTATGTTGGTGAGGACCCTTTGAGCCATCTCCTGGCTGTCAGAGGAATGGCTCATAGAGGTCAAGGAGGCATAATCTGAGAGAGACGGCAGTCATCAAGGAGCTAAGGAGCTTCATGGGCTTTCCAGGAAGGCTTTGTCCTACATTGTTTGGTAGGTGGGCCATGTATGGGCCAACTTCATCAAGCAGAGGGAGTCCTCCCTGGCGGTGGTGCATTAGCAGATTTCCCAGGAAAGTTGGTTAAGCCTCCAGAACAACCTCCTGGTGAACTCTCCCTACTACTTCTTACTGGATCTAATGTGGGAGGCCACTGAGATACGGAGAGAAGACTTGCAGAACATGGGCTTCTCGCAGGCTTTGTCCCTGAAACTGACGCAGACAGCCAGAGGTATGGGGGGTAGGCCCTCAACCCACATTAGGCAGTGTCCCTCAGAAATGTGGCACCCATCTCCCCCCTGTCCAAGATAGTGCAAGCAGGGACAGAACAGTGGACCAAACTTGCATCCTTCCCACAGGTGAAGTTGGAGGGATGCCTTGGCGGACAAGTGGATGGTGTGGCAGCATTACAGGGCGGAGGAGTAGACATTGTCAGTTCTCAGGTAGAGGTACAGACTACCCTGTGGCTCTGTGAAACCACCTCTAACCCAGATCCCAATCCTTTTCCTGCCCTACTGGGCTGAATCACTGATGAAGAGAGCCCTCAAAAGGGGGCAGTGGATGTGGCAAAGGACGACTCTTTAGGTTCTACAGCCAACTATTCTTGATAGAGAAGGCTTCCAGGGTGGGTGGTAGCCGGTGATAGACCTATCGGCCCTGGATGGCTACCTGCAGCAATAGCCATTTTGATGGAGACACCATAGTCAGTCTTTGTGTCGATTAGAGAAGGAGACTTCATGATCTCATTAGACCTACAAGACACCTGCCTCCACAAACTAATCCACCTGACCTCCAGAAAGTATCCTCACTTTGTCTCCTCACATTGTCTTCAGGCACATGAGTGTCAGGCTAGGAGCCATTTAGGGAAACATTGAAATTTCAGGGAGTTGGGCTTCAGAGGAGAGCAATATGCATAGAAACTACCCAGAGCTTTTGGTGGTGTAGAAGTCTTGTGCAAGTGGAACATCTATTCAGAGACAAGATGATTGCACTCTACTCAAACAATTCAACCTCTCTTGTCTTACAGAAGGAGACAAGGGGCACAAAATTGAGAGATTTGTTCAGGCTGGCAGAGAAACTTCTTTGGGCAGAGTCTGGGAGCATCTTTCTTTACCACAGTTTGTCCCAGGAAGAACCAATGTCATCACAGACCAACTCAGCTGGAAAGGGCATGTTCTTCTGTCAGAATGGTCTTTTCATCCACAAATCTGTCAGAAGTAGTGGAACCTTTGGGGATCCCTGAACATTGATCTGTTCTTGACTGCCCAAAATACAAAATCCAAGTTTACTGCTCTCCATACCAGGATCCTTGGGCATGGGCAGTTGATGGTTTTTTTTTTTTTAAGAGTCGTAGACTCTAGACCTTTACATTTTCCTCCATTTGCACTTTTGAGGAAGGCACACAAGTTTCGAGCTTCAGAGAACACAAGGATGACAGTGATAGCTCCTAGGTGGCCCCGGAGGGAATGATTTCCTGAGCTGCTACTTGTGGTGGTAGATGTTTCTAGTTTTGCACCATTAAGGAATGATCTCATAATCTCATTTGAGAAGATTCCATCAAAACCTCCACATGCATTGTCTAACCACATACTACTAGGGGACCCACATGACCAAAAAGGCCTTATTTTCGGAGTACCCATCATAATTTAGGCACAAGATCAGACCTCATTTTTTGGTTAGTTTAATGTCTCTAGATTGACAATCCAGAGGTCTGCTTGGAAATCTCTCTTGCAAACATATTGAAAATTCCATTTGAAAAGGTGTACCCACTTGAAAATAGGATCCGAAAACGACAATGATTAAATTGTGTTTTTTGCTGTAACTTTAGACTTAGTCAATATACAACAATATTTTTTGTGGCTAAATCTATATTTTTGATGTTGAAAAATCATTTGAAAACATTTTCAGTTGTGTATCTATCCTTATCTTGGAACCCAAGATGGCGGCCGTCAATCATCGATATCGTCAAATGCCTTTTTTTAGGAAATGACTAATAAAAGTTGTTCATATAAGCCAAAAATCCTTAACATCAATGGTAAATGGACATAAAAAAGAATCGGTAGCTACTAATGTTTAAAATTGTTGCCTATTTGGCCACATATATGCTAATTTATTCATATTTAGTTATATTACTCATAAAAGTATTATTTTCAGTTTCAGCAACACAAAACTTTTCACAATTTATTTTGTCATAACATTACTTAACATTTTTATGGCTAAACAAATGCTTGCAATATCATATATAACATAAAGGTTAGGCCATTAATCAAGAAATCATTAGGTAGCATCCTTGAATTTTAGATTGTCTAAATGATAAAAGTAAAAATCTCAAAAACATAATCTATGAAGCAAAATACAGATGAAAGAAAAAAATATTTTTGAGTTTAAAAAAAGTCTGAATATTTTTTACACATTAACCTTGGTGGATTATATATTGAAATTTTTACTTTTCAAAAATCTGATAATTATTATCATTTATTTTTTTACATCACTTGCATATTGATATTTCTTATGTACATTGAAATTTTATAGAAATGGAAAAATATCACAGGACATAGCCTACACTTTAAGCAATCATTATTGCTATCGTCTCTTGAGTAACCATGGTTCTACCACATGTGAGGAAGTAACATTTCAATTGAAATTACTAAATTAAATCACATTAACAATGTAAGAAAATAGTCTGATGCCACAGCAATCCTAAATTAGTCAGTCGCCATCTGAATCCATAGCAGTTCGAGCACACTTTACCAGTTTTCCACTGAATTTACATCCAGCTGCACACTTGAAACCTGCAGTAATGCATGTACACTTCCTAAGACATCTGCTTTTGATGCATTTGCAGTAGCGGCTGCCAGCCACCTCTGGAGGTCTAGGTGATTGTTCCATCATTAATGGCACAAGATTCCTGTCTGTTATTGTTGGACCAAACAATATTGGGTTAGGCAGTCTGTATATAAAAAGTTGATATAAAGCTCAAAGAGCATGCTGATAGATTGCATCTTCTGTAGGAGGAAGATGCCGTAGATCTCAGAAAGTTGTGCTATATATGTGTGCTCTTGCTTCATTCAGTGTTCCATCATGTTTTCCATATAACCTCAAGAAGAACGTCCGGCATGACTGTTTTACTTAGTCAGTCACTTCAAATCCACTGTGGTCCAGAAGAGTCATCATCTCCTCTGTTGATGACTAGCTACCTTGAAAGCCTTCTCTTGCCTTTAGCACATGGAAAGCGTATGGTACCACAACCACTTAGCACATATCCACAGAGAAATGCTGATGTAGCCTGTTCAGGTGTTATGTTGTTCTTCTTACCCAACATCAAGGCAATTTTTTGACAAGGCAAGTAAGATGCATCTTTTTTATCCAGAGTTTTCTCTGACTTGGAATGCAGATGCTTTGGTAGAATGCCAAAACAATGACATCAGAGTCTGTAGCCTGAATGAGGGCACGAGTATAGCCATGGTCACGAACACAGGAAGCCAGATGAGCAAGTAAGCATGTCAGTTTCTTGATGTTCGTCACATAGAAGGTTAGGAAGCATTTGGATTTCACCTGGATGTATTAAGACAGGTGTGTCATTCAACCCTCCTAGAATCAGTGAGACATTATCAGGAATAAATTTCGGGAATCTTTCTCCAAGAAGTTTCCAGGAATTTTTCAAGTGCCGCTTTATTTTTAAACATTTGAGATGAATGATTTCCATGATGGTATTTTCAAAGTTTCATGGACCTCATATGTATGACTAGCTTCCGGCTTTCTTTGCCATCTGTCTCACTCAGATGTCTTCAGACTCATTTCTTTGTCATAACAGTCTCCTACGAAATGCACCATGTCACATTCTTTGGGTTTTGACTCCAACTTCTGAATACAGTATATCTCCTTAACCTATCACTGAATGTGGTACATCCTCTATCTTGATGCTGGTGAATGAATGCCATAGTATCCACAAGCATAACTACCTTAGTTTTCTCATGTGGGAAATGATCTCCAATTCAAGAATCGCCCAGTTGGCTCTTAACTGCTGCAATGTATTCTGATTTGTTTCCTTTCCTCCTACTGTAACTGTGACCATCATCATTTGGTTCAAGGAGCGAGGTTGGATACTCTTTCCATTCATAGCAAAATGCATCAGCATCGAAACTACGCAAGAAGTGCAAGTTCCAAACAATGTTGTTCTGTTCTTTATGCAACTTTGCTGATGTCTCAGATTTGCCAGATTTATTACATTTTGCTAATGCCTCAGTTCCTTTTTGTTTTGCATAAATTAGATCTGCTGACTTGCATTTTTCTCCAGTTGCAATATTCAGCAAATCAGAAGGTGTGGAGGTGATTGGATTAATGAGATTGAGTAATCAGCTGTATGATATGATTAACAGCTGCTCGATCTTTTTGTGCCTGAAAAGATCCTGGATAGTTTTCAGCTACTGTATCTTTTGTCATATGTACCATAGATTTCGTCTCCTCAGATATAGCTGTAAGTACTGGTAATGCTTTCAAGTGTTTCTCCCTAGCTGCTTCTCTCTGGCTAATACCTTTAAAGAGTTGTGTCTTTGCCTCTGTGTTATACGTCTTTACAAGGGCCATATCTGTCCAAATGCCATTAGAATAACCTTTGGATTCATGAATTGTAAAGTGACCCTTGCAGAATTCTGCAGTAAGCTCTTCTGGTAAGGTTCTCATTGTGCGCAAATAGTGAGTAATACATGCTACGTTCTTTGCATGGCCAGCACAAACCATATATGGCAACATTTTTCCTACTTCATCAAGACACTCTTGCCATTTACCAGCTCTTTCAGCTTCAGTATATCACTTGAAGATCAGAAACATTTCAGTACTTATACATTAACCAAATCTGTGCTGTAGGATGCCCTTCTAATGATTCATCAAACCTCTGAAGTTCTTCTCTTATTCTGTGGACACTTGTCAGCAGATTTGCATATGCATCTCTGATATATTGATTGTCTTGTTCCCCAATGGCATCAGCAATCTTCTGGATGCAGTTCATATATGAAGTAATTGCATCCAACTGTTCCTCATTATAACTGAGACTCCATACATCAAAGGCTTCCCAATATAACTCCAACATGGAGTGTGCTCACAAAGTCTAAATTATCTATAGCAAATTATGTGAATTTACCGTTGTCAGTGTTACTTGGTATGAAAATGCCATCATCATCAGCTGATTCAGCTTAAATGTAATGTACTGTTGGGTGTCCTGATAACTAGCACAGTTACCAAATCTGTTCAACATAGTTACTACTGCCTCGCTCCTAGTCTGCTTCATTATATGCAAAGATGTCCCAGTGTGCTTAGGTAATGGCATGCCTCCTATAACTGCAGCAAAAACATCTTAAGCCAGATTGAGGATTTCTCCCTATTAACATCGTCAAGCTCGACTTTGTCTGAACCATCTTCTAACAAATGATGGTCTATTACTAACCCTGCCAAAAAATTGTAGAGTGACGTTGGTATAAGTTTGGATGCTGTTTCATAAGAGATTTGAATATTAAGTGCTTCAGTTTGCCTCATAATCCTGATTCTTTTTTATTCCTCCTTTAATTCCTTTTGTATAATTTTAGCAGTGATAAAATATTTTGTTGTTACTTAGTGATGCACTAAATTCAACATTATCACTATCATCTCCTTGATCATAATCAGAATGATGGTCATCTTCTAACTGTCTTATTTTTCCCATCAAATAATTTATTGTCATAGTTGAAGAACATATTGTAGAGTACTTTCCTTGTTGGGGTACAATGATAACTTTCTGACCATGTGACTTATAATAAGACTAAAGTTGTTGTTTGATTATAGAACATTTATGTTGTTTGATTATAGAACATTTATAGTATGCAACTGCATTTTCAAGAAGCCAGTCACGGTATTTTAAGCAGAACACACTCATCAAGATGAACATCTCAGGATCTTCAGTTAGTTGGTCATTTATGCACGTTAGCAACCAGTTAATTCCAATGTCAGTAAGATTTGTTCTTGATTCTGATGATGAGGTCGGAGTTCGTTTATATTTAAAGAAGTAATTTCTGTGGTACCAGAAATCAGCACCATATCAAGGCAACTATTTCCAAACACTTGGATCCTGTGTAGAATCACTTTGTTATCAAGCCTTTTTGTTTTCTGGAAATTTACTGTTTCAAGTGATAATTTATGTGACTCATTTTTGTCCCTAACTTTACCACAAATAAAGCATTCTTCTTTGTAATTTATCCTTAGGTTATCGTAGCTTTGACGCTTTGTAGTAGTACTATCACAAGGCTCAACATTTGAAATATCTTTATCGGTGGGACTTTCGTCTCGTGTTTGAGATTTCTGGTTAAGTTTTTTTTTAGTATATGACTTTTTACATTATCCATGATATTTAGGGTTCTGGATAAAATCATAACTATTCACCTTATTTTTCAATCTCGTTGATATGTCATCTTTCCTGTTACCAACAGCATTTTGCAGTGATGGTAATCCTTTTTCTGTCATATTATGGAGTGCTTCGCTTCCTGATCTCTGGCATAGGATGCACAGAGAATAGTCTGTGTTTGAAAGTTTGCGTTTACGAGTATTAGAATCCATTTTGCATCATTAACCTTGAAAAATATTGAATCTAACTGTTAGATAACTTGTGATTAATGCTAACTGAATGCATGAAATTAATATTTTGGCAGTCAATCAATAAAGAGTGTAAACTGTTATAAAACGGCTTATGTTCCAAGGTGAATACATACAAATGCTTCAGTTAATAACTGAAATTTCTTGTTTGATCATACAAAACTATGTTCAGTTTCAAATAACATCATTCCATATGAGATATAAAAAAAAGTTATGACAATATGCTTAGAAGATTTGTATATTACTGAAATTGAAAATCACCCTTTTATGTGTAAGATGTTCTGTGTCATATCAGTCCAGTTACAATAATTCAAATAGCTACTAATCTGTGATCAGGAGCAATTACTTCATCCATTCATATCATTTTAGTTCTGGTGAAATGGAAAATTAGTTGATAAAAACAACTTTTAAGGACCATTTAACAAAAATTATTTAGAAAATTCAGATTTCATTGTCGGCCATCTTGGAATCCAAGATGGCCGACAAAGCTAGTTTCATAAACATTTCCAATGAATTTTTTTACCCAAAAAACATATTTACACTCTAATAATGTGTTATTATGCCTAATGGATGTAGATATACAACAAAACATAATATCGTGTTTGGTGGATTTTTAAGGTAAAATCTTTAGGGTATGCTACTTCAAATGAAATTTTCAACATGTTTGCAAGAGAAATTTTTGAGCAGACCTCTAGATTATCAATCTAGATACAGTTAAGCAACAAAAAATTTAGGTCTGCCTTGTGCCAAATTTATGATGGGTCACCTCCGAAATTTGGCCCTGGGGTCCCCTAGTATACAGACTGTCAGCAGTCTCTTATGTGCTAGAGGCTTTTTGAGAGGGGCTAGGGAATCAATCCTTCTCTCTAGAAGGCCCTCCACACTTACTGTATCAGCAACAGTGGTTGGTTTATCAATCTTATGCTTGTCCAGAGGGATATCCAGCACCCATACCTCTATAGAAAACCTGATTAAGTTGGTCTGGTATCTTAGGTACCTAAAGCAACTTTGTGTTCGAGCGATTAAAGGGTATCGTCGTTCTATGGTATCTTCAGTTTTGCAATGTGCTAACTTGAATATTACCCACAATTTAGAATTGAAAGAAGTGTTCCAACTTTTTGAGCTGGAAACCCCAAAATCTTTGGTTTAGAATGGAATTTGGATGTTAGCTTTAAATGTTTGATGTTACCACAATACAGGCAGTGTCTGACTTACAGCAGGGGTTCTGTACCAGCAGCATGCCTAAGTCAATTTCTGCCTTTAACGGCAGTTATGAAGCAGTAACTAGATACCTATTCTCATTGTAAGTGATTACAGCGCCATAACTAGATACCTATTCTTGATAAATGTATTTGAAAAAGCGCTGTAAGATTGGAACACCATAAGTCGGTGCCACCGTAGCTCAGGGCCACCCTGTATTAGCCTTTGAATAAAACCTCCATTAAGAACTTGTCTTTTGAAGACTTTCTTTTAACTCTTGCTATAGCTATAGCTGAGTGTATTAGCTAGTTTCAGCCCCTTTCTTGTCATGTGGGTTTTGTTCAAGTGGAGGCCTGGCTCTCTTTTCTTCCATTGTTTAGAGACAAAAACTTCGTCAGAGCAAAACCCCTTGCCAGATTTGTGACAGTGTGTAATTTAACTGCTTGAGTAGGCAATGAAGAGGAGGCTCTGCTATGCCCAGTCAGAGCTCAAAGGACTTGGACAGACTTAAATCTTTAGGAGGAGGAGTTAAGAATTTATTCTGTGGTGTTAGGAGGCCTAACACTCAATTGTCCAAGAATGCTGTCATTTTTCTTGGTTGCTTATTTAAATCAGTGCACCCAGAGCTGAATCATGGTTTTTACCGTTTTTGAAAGTAATGCCTCGTGATGTCCATGATGTAAGTACATCTCTCAATTTCCTTAAAAACCTTTTGCTAGAGAAGGTTGTCAGTGCAGCTCAGTGGAGGCGTAACTCAGTTTTTGCCCCTCATGTTTTGCGAGATATTGGAATTTCCTATGAAAATCATAAAGCCCTTACTCGTATCGTTGCAGCGGTGATAATTTTCTCATGAACCAAATATGAAAGTAATCTTTCTCTCCTATCATTAGTTTGTTAGGAAATCCTGGTGTGGAGTTGGGGAGAATGAAGGTACACTTTGGTGTCTAGGAACGTACCCTCATTTAAAGACAATTGTCTTGAGTTTTGGACTGACATTTCGGGCTTTCAGTTTCGGAACATGAGCCACTGGTAGTCAGTGAGATATAGTTTTCCCTGCAAGGATCCTCTGATGCGGGCCTTACACCCCGCTGGTGGCGGAGGTGACCAGGAAGGATCGCAACTGGTAAAAATATGTTTAGAAGCTTTTCCTCCTTTTAAATAAAGCTTTAATTTGCTTGGCTCAGCGAATGTTTTTTCTGGGTCCACTAACCCACCATCCTCTTTCAGTGTGGTAGTCAGCTAACTTAATAAGTAAGAATCATCCCGAATAATGAGAATTTTTTTGAGGAAAATAATTATTTGGATACTTACTAGTACTGTTAAAGTTGAAACCCACCCATCTACCCCACATTTTAGGTGGTCAGGAAGAATTCTGAGAAGAATGCAAACATTTTAATATCACTGGTGGGAAAACTGGTGATCCTGGACAGCCCATCCAGGTCAGCCAATCTTTATGCTTTTGTTTATTTTGAATGCCAATAGCACTAAACAGCACGACGTAAAGTAACCTTAGCAATAGGTAAGTATCCAAATAATAAATTTTATCAAAATTCTCATTTGAAAGATGTTATGATTTGTGACTTTACATTGACTACACTTGTATTGAAGATATTCTAACTCCAGTACTGTATTATGTTTCAGGTGCATTATACTGTCTTTACATTATACCATTACACTATGTATTGCAAGAATGTTTGTCTGATATCTGAGGAATTGAAGTGAAATACAGTTTTTAAACTTAAAAATTATCCAGTGTGTGAGAAGGTCCACTATTCTTACTTTCATTTTCTTGAAGCTAAATCCTTTCAATGATGGATACTAAAGTTTTGGTGTTTGCATACTGTAGTTCAGTTAGCTGAACTTTGTTTTTCTTTTGATTAGCTAAAAAGAAATAACTTGAGGTCCTCGAGTTAAGTCACATTTCTTTTACAGAGGTGCTCGTCATGGACTAACCATGACTGCCAAGTTGGCAAGGGTCAAACAGCAAGAAGAGGAACTCTTAGCAAAATTGAACAAATCAGGTGACAAGAATTCTCCAGAAGCTGTCGAGGTAAGTGGTGAAAAAATTAAGAAATCAAAGAGAAAAGAAATTTCCAAAGCTTGTAGTGATGAGCATTCTCTTCTACACAAAGCCATTAATGGTTTCACAGAAAATGCTGACCTTGAGCAATGTTCTAGGAAGCACAAAAAAGAAAAGAAAAAGAAAAGAGATAACACAGAATATGATACTGGTACTGATGATAAAGGTTTTCCTGGCTCTGCTGTAAATGTTGATTGTGAAGTCGAAATAGTGAAATCTAAACTAAGTAAGAAGGAAAGAAAGTTGTTAGCTAAAGCAAATGGTGGTGATGATCCAGTCAGAAATGAGAATGAGGTTGAGAAAAAGATGAAAAAGAAAAAATGCACTGAGCGTGAAAATTACTATGATGCTAATAGAAGCCCTTTTATTGGTGAACCTACTGTAATACTCTTTGTAATGGTGAAACACACTATGAATTAAATGAGGAAGGAATTGTGACAAAATTAATTGGTGAAATGGAAACTGAAAGGAGTGACATAAACAGAGAGGGGAATGTTATAAAGAACAATTCAAAGAAAAAAAAAGACAATTGTGAAAGTATCCTTAATGTAACTGACACTGATGAAGCCAGCAAATTGAGGCTCAGTAAGAAGGAAAGGAAACGGCTAAGTAAACTGAATAAGTTGGTAGAAACTGAAGGACTGGTTAATTCAAACACAGAGAATGAAGTGGAGGTAAAACCAAAAAAGAAAAAGATAAAGTCCAGTCACAAAGAGAAAGATGGTAACTTTGAGCATGTAAATAAAGAGAATGATGAAGGTGACATAGTTCATGATGATCATGTTCTGAAGGAAGAACACAAGAGTAGGAAGAGAGAGAGGACTGAAAGTGTGGTAGGGGTGGACTCCTCAAGGTCCAATCAATTGAAAGATGGTTCTGTAGTGGTCAGTGACGAATTAGGGAATGAATCTGTTAGAAAGAAGAAAAAGAAATGCAAGCGTGAAAGGCAAGAAAAATAGGAATTTAAGACTTGAATACATTTATACTGTAAAAAATTAAAATATTTTGACGTTTTTTAATACCGTGAAAGGTAATAAAGGATTTCCTTTGTGAACTAGTATGATTTTCACTCTTGACTTGAAACTGCAAGTTTGTTTATGGGTAATTTGTTTTGAATTTCACTGTAGGATTTGCAAAATGAAGTATCAGGGGCACTTAAAATTTGTGCTTGGCACTGTAAAAGGTACTTTTCTTTGATTTAAGCCACTACAGCATGTGAATAAAAATTAACGAATGATAGATTCATGAAGCCCATTATCCAACTCATAAGCAAGTTAGTAGTTAAAATTACAAGCAACTAGAGAGTAAGAAGTGATATTTAAATTTTGAAATTAATTTACCAGTCAAAGAATGTGAGGAGTGCAGAGGACAGCAGACTTAAGGAAAAACAAAATTAATTTGTTAAAGTACTGTAAATTCCTATTAAGTATCTTACTTTCTTGATTTTCAAACACCACTGTGCCGTGCAGCTAGCAATACTAACTCCTTGTGAGGTACCTTGAAGGATTGCCAGTGTCAAAAGGCTACACACAATAAGGTAGAAACTTATATAACCAGCAGCTAAAATATTTTGTCAGTTCAAGATCTAAGGGCAATTAATCAGATATATAATCATTCTTAATATAAGATAATCACCATGATTGCAACCATAAAAGCAAGTAGGCATTATAGACTGTAGTTGGCAGAGTCTTCAGTTGTTAGATTCATTGTTTATGAAAGTTTCCATGGTTCCAAATGAATAATGAGCTTTTGTCACTTGTTGATTCATTCTAGAAAGGTTCTTTTTTTATTGTTACAATTCAGTGTATATTCTGGTCGTGTATTTAGTAGAAGAGGATAGGTGCATTACAATTCAGTCTCATTTATGGAAATTTCCTATTGTAAAAATACCTAACTGCAGTCTGTGATAGTAGTCCTATCAGCCTGGTATCAGCATCTTAGCAATACAGCCCAGTGAGAAAGAAAGGCGCAAGGGTGCCCAACCTTTTTCATGCGTGATGATTCCATATGAAAAATGAAGCTCACCAATTCATTTTGAAGATGAGTCTTGAGATTCAGTTCTGGAGGGGTACTTCTTGGTGAGGCTCATAAGGAGCTTTGAAGGTCTAGCATAGGACCCCAGCCAGGTGGTCTTGGTTAACTTCAAGGAGCACTTGTCCCACAGTGTCAGTGTAAATTAGATATCTTTCAAAGTACTCGGAATCCAGTTAATGTTATTCAAAAGGCCTGCTGGAGAACAGCCTTGTATCCCTTCACGTTGGTAACTTATAATTTTATATGTAAATGGAGGAAGATGAAGAAATCTGGATAAAGATAACAGTGGCATTTGCCAGATCAGCATCCCTGTTATCACTTTGTCTTACAGTGGCTTCAGTTGTATGTGAAAAAAAAGAAATCATTCAGTTGTCACCTGATGATCTCCAAAAAGGAAGATGAAGAGAGCCTAGACTCATGGACTTTATAGAAATAAGGTTGCTCAAGTTCCTTGTGAACCAAGAGGGTCCTGAGACTGACCACCACAAGAAAAAGAGGTCCTTAAACCATTCCTGCTATGGCCACAATTGGGCTGTTAGGATCATTCTGGTGTCCGCAAAGGCATGGTGCTTCATTAAAGCCTGCTTGCCTAACAAAAGTACAAGGAAGGAAGGCATACACATCCAGGCTGTCAAGAGTTCAATACCATAACTACCTTCAGTAATTCAGTATGGTTGAGCTTAGCAGGCACTGGAAGTTTGTTATTTATTCTAGTTGCAAACAGGTTCGCCAGCTGTGTGCCCCAAAGACACGAAAGAGCCCTGTATACTCCAGAATTGAGGGAGAACCTGTCCCCCATTTACAAAGACCATGTGTTGTGATATTATGCCTCCCTGGTACGAACCATGACCTGATACATTACATCTTTCTCTTCTGCCCGTATAAAAGTATCCACTGCCAGACAACATCCTGAGCTTCAGAGTGGATTTCTACTTGTTTGTTTCGGCACCCTACCTCACTGAAGGAATGCCTTATATATGCCATGGCTTGACTATGAACCCATGGAATATGTTTTCATGCTTGAATGTAAATATACTTTAAAGTCCTTTCAGCCTCATTAGCCTGAATATTTTTTGTCTAATTTTACTGGCATGACAAATAGGAAGAGGTATGATAACTGAGACTGGGATTCATATCATAAACTAAATAGTGAGAGCTGCGGTGGGATTGTCAACCACCCAGTAATGTTTGAACATGAGACTTCATGAAGGTGACTATTCATGTTGATATCTCTTAATACTGGCCTGTGGATCCCAGGGGTGATTTGGTAAGGGGATTGGATTTTTGATAGTCTGTCAGGTTTGCCTGCCAAAATGATTGGAATTAGAATGATTGTGTTAGTGTAAGATCTCCCAATAGGTAGACTTAGCTTAGTCATTCTAATCATGTTGGTGCCATCCCTTTTTGGAAAGGTGAGGAGAGGAAATTTGGGAGTTGGATCTTACTGATGGAATTGGCTTCATGGATGGCTACTATGTTTAAGATTTTCATATGGTTTAAATTTTCTTACATATCCATGAGTATTACCCCTGACCCCATAATGTTGACCTGGCAAATGATGACTGCTGGTTTGGATAAGGGCATTGTGGCAATGGACACACTACAGACAATTCCTATATGACCTCAGGGTAGAAATAACCTTATTGCACTAATATGGATCAGTCTTGAAAATGATTATTAGCTAAATTTTTTGGATAAGTATGTAGACTGGAACTGATTTTAGCATTTGTCAGAGTAAAAAAGTATTTTAACTTTTTGGCTGAAAGTAAGATGATGGCACTGAAATCTCACGATGAATGAAATGAACAGTGCTAATGCCCAGGATGATGAGTATGATTTCATTACATAAGTTGATGGAAAATAAAATGTTGCCACCTATGCTGAGGAAAGTATGTGATATAATCAAATTAGCTGACTACTGAAAAGAAAGTAGGGACCATCTTTTAAACTGATAAGAAAAGGTATGGAGAAGCCAGTGTAGTTAAAGATGGAAATGACATGTTAGATTACTTCAGATAAGCTCTGCAGGACATCAATAATCAGTTGATCTTTCATGTTAAAACCTTCATTACCACTAGGGGAGTGAGGTATTCAAGTGAGCCTTGTAAAATCTCTAAAGAGAAGACCATCCAGCAATGGTAAACAAAGTATAAAACGCAGGGGATGTTCACAGTGCCATCTTGTTGACCTTCATTGTACTGACAGTAATGCAAAACTATCCTAGTTGCAAGATTCCCTTACCATTTACTTCGTAAGCATGTTGATTGCTCAGTTGTTCAGATGTGTTCTGAATGTTCAAAGAACCACTGTCCAAGTACTTTGGTCACCATAAACTGCTATCGCTGTCAAGGAAACCATGCTTCAAACTCCAGGGTATGTCTAAGGAAAAGACTTGAAATGAATACTGCAGAAGCAGCAATAGATACTCCGGTGACTCATATACTTCCATAAAGGTAAGGAGAAAGTGTACTAGCATTGATTCCCTATCACACTATCTCACATGTAAAGGGCAACAAAGATGGTGGGGGACTTTTCATTGCGATAGATTAAAACAATGGAGAAATCAGTTGATGAGAATGAAAATTTGTCCATAAAAGGTGTCTCGAGATGTCACAAACAAGACCAGACCCTCATGAGACCAATAAAGATTCCTGGCCAGAGAAACTGTCTAAATGGATTTCATGTGTAGAAAAGGCTGCATTTTGGGAGTAAATTTTTATTGCAGATATTCATGGTCCTTAACCCCAAGTTCCTGAAAGTCATCAGCTACTTTTGATTTTAAAATTTTAGACTTAATCACCTTGTTGGTACTGTACCAATTTGTTCATTGTGCTCTCAAGTCCTCACAGTTGAAATTCTTGGTTTTTGCAGGAGAGTTACCTCTGCAATTTTGTTAGCAATGACTCGCTACTGGATTAGATGGCAGAGGATGCCTAGCTATCTTTTCTTTGATATAGCATCAAGGCAGAATTAATAAAGATATTATCAAGAGCAAAGTAAATCCGAGCCATTCAATTTGAGAGCTAGATGCTTTTTAAATCATTTTTATATGACAAGATACAGGCAGTCCCCGGATTGTGACGGGAGTTCTGTTCCAATGCTGCATAGTAAGCTGAAAATCGTCGTAACCTGAAATATCATCGAAAATCATAAGAAAACTTACTTTTAATCCTTTGGGTGCCTTCAGAATGACCTAACCTGCATTTTTATTGAAAATTATAAAGGTAGTGAGGCATTCAGGAGAGTTTCTTTTTTGTTTGAAGCTACATCAAGCAGCGCATTTTATGCATAGAGCTCTGGTCTTTGTTCCACCAGGGTACACACTTTGATGTGAGAGGTTGGGTGGTCCATGGGACAGCTGTGAATGCAGCGTTTAAAACAGTGATGAAGAATGTAAGCATGATGAAAAGGGTGTAGGAGGTAGAGACATGTCTGGAAGCATGGAAAAAGATCAGCCAGGGAAGACATCCCCCAGTCGGATGCAATTAAGGTTTTGATAGTGAAATGTTTGGAACTTGAAGTGTAAACCACTATATTCTTGGTTTCTCCTGCTTCACTTAGTTTTCAGTAATGTTTAATGTCAAGAGTAATGTTTAATGTCAAGGTGACCACCTGTTGGGCTCACAGGCAGCAGGAGTCTAGATCTTACAGAAGACAACTTGTTGGTCTGTCAGCAAACTGGACTTAATGTGTTTCCCAGAACTAGCTGCTTTATCAAGTGACAGTACTTAGGAACAGATTTTCTAAGCCCTGAAAAACTTATCTGGCTTAACGGAATTCAGGATTTTTGTGGAAGAATCATTAACAAATATGTAATAGCAGTTGGTTAAAAACTTTAGCTGCATCATCACTGATCTTTGAGGTCTAAGGAAAATTTAAAAGGAAGCTCCAAGAAAGAATTCAAGGGTTCCAATTGGATTTCTGATTTCACTAAAAATTTTGGAACAAGTTTTTGTTTTTACATTTAATGTTCTGAATCTTGCTTCTCTTCCGTATGAGTGTCACACTTTTCGGCATGGCGGCTCACATTGAAGTACTGCATGGGGTAAAGGCAGACAGTCATAGACTGTCATGAGAGCTTGAATTGTTCCTACACGTATACAAACCTTCTGTCTTTACATATGAGATTTACTTTCAGTGCAAGCTGGAACTGGCCATTAAACTTAAAACAAGGTGATTATTGGTAGTTGGCTACTGACATCAGGGGAGGAAGACCTGCCATCTGGTCAGCACTCCTTTACTTTATCTTTTGGCCGTAGTCTGAGACAGACGTGTCTCCTCTTCTGCCTGCTGTTCTATACTTTATTCATTTTCTTTTAATTTTTTAGTAAAATTGTTGTTTTGGGATAATTGGAAAATACTGAAACCTTACAACATGAGGATGATTAAGTCTCGGGACAGCTTTTCTTGATTTTCATTGCCGCCTTCGCTTTCTTCGTCGTTGTATGCAGTATCTCAGTCTCTCCAGCTTCTTGCTTCCTTGGAAGTTACACAGTATCTGTAAGGAAGACAACATTCCTTCGGAGAGACAGCCTACAACCCATATTCAGCTAGTTGACTTCAGTTCGGGTGTGTGTGCATCTTTGTTGTGTTTTGTACCTTCATGAGCTACTTCACCCCCTCCTGCATTTGTCACTGGTTGTGCAGTAGAAGTCGAGCCGTCACCTCTGTCTTTTGCTGTACGTCATGCCCATGTCTTCCCCAGGCGTTCCTCCCCGCCTTTACGTGTGTTATCGGTGCAACTCCCACCTGGATCTCTTTCCCCTTCCTTCTATTGTCCCTCAGGGCATGGACGAACATTTCTTCAGTTCTACAGAATTTCTGGCATACTTGTGCTTCTCTTCCTGCAAGTTTCTTTTCGGGAACAGTTCCTGGTTGCTGTTTTCAGCGATGTCATTGCAGTTTTCTGGACGAATTAGCCAAAGATACTCTCTCCAAGGAAGGCAGGTACGTGGCTGTACAATTTTGCACTCCCATGTCTTTGCTTCATGTTGTACGACCGACGAAGAAAGAGAAGAACCTGAGTAGGCTAAGTAAGCTTTGCCTTTGCCACTATGTTGCAAGTCTGTGACCTTTTTACATTGCTACCGTGACTGAACATTTTTAACTGAAGCTTTGCTCGCCAAGGAAGAAGTGCAGCCGCTCAGATGTTGCACAGCTGTGTCCCGTCGCTGATTTCATATACCTCCTTAGGCTCTCCCCTGTCTATGCCCATAGACTTGGAGCCCCTTATAATTAGCCCGAATGAATGTCAAGTACAGTATGTGGAGGTTTCTTCACCCCTGCAAATTCCCAATCGGGAACGTTACCACGCCACAGCACATCCAGGGCCAGGACCCAACAAGTCCACATAGTGGATAGATCGCTCTTCACAGAATGTTTCCCGTCACCACAATTGTGTGGACAGTTGGCTGACATCTGTAAGATATCTGTAGCAGCTCCCCCAATTCACTTTGTTGTTAACAAGATCATCAACATCTCCATGGCACTGTGGGGCAGTGCCTCTGCTCTACGTTCTCATGGAGAGTTCCCTGGCAAACGGAATCACTCGGCTCCCCCACCAGATCATTCTTCCAAGAGCACCACTTCTTCCACAGTCAGGCGAATGCATCAGTGATACTTGTGTGGATGTCTAGGGCACAGATCCCTCCCACGTGTGATTCGTGGTTATGTCTGTGCTTCCTCCCTCCCTCCCTCTCATGTTCGTAAATTTGCAGAAATCTCCTGGAGCAAACAAGTTCCATTTCAAATAATGATCACATCTGATGAACGGGATCATTTTACCAGACCTTCATGACTGTGTTCATCCATGGGGGACTTAGACATTTTATAGGTAAGACTGGAATTTTTGTTTTTTTCCTACTCAGTAGTTCCAGTTGTCCCTAAACGTATACAAACCTTCAGCTTTGGCACTCTATCTCTTCCGGAGCCTGGATAGTCCCATTTTCGACAGCATTGGTTTCTTCAGATCCCCATGTGTTTCCGACTTCAGTTTAAGTTTCTGTACACCTTATGGAAGGCCGTGTCTCTGACAGGCAACTTGACCATGTGTCTTCGGGGGTTTTGTTGATAACGACTTTCATTGAGAGAGTGCGGTCACAGTCTTCTACAGGTGCTTTCTTAGGATGAAGATTGAGGCCACAGTCATGAAGAACACGGTCCGGTAGCCATGGAGACGATGTTGCATCTGTAGGGCAACTCCAGCCTACCTTTCGTGATCGGGATCATGCCCTTCGTATGAGAAATGTTCCCTGGCTGGGACTGCAACACTTTTCTGGACCGGGTGAGTACGACCGTTCTCCAGGACCTGTATGGGTGTTCTCTCTTTCCACAGATCGACTGTGGTCTTCATCTACCATCAAGTCTACGGTCTTTGGATCAGCTCAGAAGTTTACTAGGCCCCCCTCTCTGGTTACCTCGGCCTCTCTCAGTGACTCGGTTGTTACATCAACTGGAGTCGTCGGTAGTTTTTGTGTCAAACGTTCGAGACTCGTCAGTACCAATCGATTTACGAGGTGTACATGGGGAACCATGAGTGTGCCAGGTAGAAATGGCAGAGCCAGGACAGATCCTCTTCTTTTCAAGTCAGTAGAGCGGCATAACCAAGCGGTCATACTTCTCTACTCATCAGAATAGGATCCAATAGATACTGATCATACAGGGCATTCCCATGTACAATCAGAATTTATTTTATTTTACCCCTAGAATGATATGTTCTGGGATTGGTCTTAGCCACTGGCCATCGTACATCCAAGTTTTGTGATAGATTCAAGAGAAGTCAATGAAGTTCTTCGGTCCTTTTAGGGCCACAGAAGCAATTGAAAGTTTTCCTTTCAAACCCCTTCCCTTCCCAGAAGAGAAAGTTAGGTAAAAAAAAAAAAAAATGCCAAGACTGCTTTCCTCCCCACGTGCAGCCGCCAGTGGGGGAGGTCCCGTAGCTCTATGCATCATATTATGGTGGCCGAAACCTGGGTAGTAGATGTCCTTTGGTAGGACATAAACTTCCCTTTGAGTTCCTACCACTCCTTATCAACCGTCCGGTCCATGTCCACAATTTGTCCTGGCTCCTTAAATAATCTTTCCCTGTGGGGAAATCAAGGCAACGCTGAATGAACACAGTGTGGAAATTGTTAACAGTTCGGTTCCCGATTTCTACAACCGTCCCTCTCTCATACAGAAAGTGACAGGTAGTTGGAAAACAGTCATAGTTCTTTCTTCCCTGACCCGTTTCAAGATAGGAACGACATGTTATGTACTTGCAACCACCAGGGAGTCCGACTTGAGTCCTACGTTAGGTTTGAGAGAAAAATATTCCAAATACTCACCCGTCAATTGTTCCTCAATTTCCCCTCTTCATTCACGGGGAGACTTCGTACTCCTTCAGACAGATGGCTCCATGCCTATCTCTGTTGTGACCTTCAAACCTCTGCCCAATATTCACTCGACTTCTCTTCTTGTCTTCAACTAGTGCGCGTTCATTTAAGATATGTCTCCTGGTGTATAACGATGATTGATTGGTCCTAGCAAGCTCACATGTGCAGCATCCCATAGGACAGGTCCGACCTCTCAGGTTTGGTCGCAACCTGAGAGTGCATGGACCTGGGAAGTCTGGACTTTCACCCAAGCAAGATAAGTATATGCAAGTCTAACTGATACAGCAGCAAGGTTGCCATTGTCTCAGCAGGTCTCAACAGAGACAACTGTCTCAGCAGTTGCAAGCCGTTCTGGTCACCGTCAGGCCAGTTCTTAATGGGCTGCTTCTCCGTCATTCCTTTCAATGCAGTTTGGAGGTAGGTGCTGGTCTTCGACAAGGGACTCCCCATTCCTTCCCTTCCTCTTTCGGAGAAGAGAGACAGGACTTAGCCTTGATTAGGTGCCAAGTATCTCCTTTGGAGTGTCACTACATGATTCCCCACCAAGGATACTTCGTGGCTTGACTGCTCTTCCCCTTCCTCTTTCAGAGAAAAGAGACAGGACTTTGCCTATGAGTAGACGACAGGTATCTCTTTTGGAGTGTTGCTACACAATCATTCCCCTCTGAGGATACTTTGTGCCTCAGGGCATCGAGGTTGAGTTAGGTTAGATTGGGTATCTAACATAACCAAACCTACTTGCACTCCAGTATTCTGGAACTTCTTAGATTTTCATGCCTCAGGATCCAGAATAGGCACTCCATGGTGTTGATTAGCAACGATACCATGGTAGTTCTTCCATAACCGACCAAAAAAGGGTGCTAGTGCCCTTTCTTCTCCTTAAATTGATGGTGCAGATGCACGGGTGAACAGATGCACATTCCAGGCAAGATGGATGTTCAGGCACTAGGGTCAGTAGGTCTTGGCACCTCGGCATTCTGAAGGATTACTTGACCTTGGAAGATGGTCAAGTTAGGCCTGCTATCTTGACACCCCAAAGCTGTCTGTTCACCTTGTCCCTCTGGACCATGGACACAACAGCCAACAGTCACAGCCAACAGTTATACCATCTTGAAAGTACTGCTTCCCATCCAATCAGCTAGTTTAGCAGTGTTGGATTTGGTCAGTACTTGGCTGGGTGACCTTGGAACACCAGATGTTGTTGGCATTTTGAGACACCTTTTGCATCCATGGTACAAGTCTCAAGACTTGCGCATTCTCTCGTTTCTTTCTTGATTCACTGGGTGGTCAACAGGGTATATTTACAAATATAACGACTCTGCATTACCACTTAAAGTAAAGGACTCAACCTTCAAGACTGGGTGCCGACAACTCATTAGTTCCGGCTTGACCAAGCAGCAGTATCCAAGAGCAGCACTTCTTTTGACTTCATGTAATGATCAAATTAGTGTAGTTCACAGCTGATGTAGTGATCAGTACATTCTGGGCAAGATTTCACAAGGTCTGGGGTACTGGTCTGCCCTCACATTCAGGAAGAACCTGTTGGACAGGTACTAATGACAGGAATGTGGTCACAACAGACTGTTCTCCCCCACTCCCCCCCCTTTTTTTTTTTTTACCTTCAGGACATTGCCCATGCCCACAGATCTTTGTACTTTTTTTTTTTCCCCGGGGGCATGCAGGGGGAGTCTGTGGTGGCTGCTCAAGTCATGTAGCTCACCCAGCTTCTTTTGGGGACAGGTGGCATCTCACATAAGGTGTATGGCCACAAAAAAAAAAAGGGGGAAGAGAATGTCTCTCCTCCCAGCTTTCTCTTTTAAACTTCTGTGGGCCATGCATGCAGGTGTTCTAGATGACCTAGTATCTTGAGCCCTGTCCACACTAGCGGGCAAACACTGTTCCCATAACCCGTTCCACTGTACTGACCGATTGAGTATGGAGCCAGAACAATGAGATTGTCTGGTAACACTGCTTCAGAAGTGAGAGAAAATATAAACAGCTGAAAGTGCCCGTCAGACATGCCCACTAGTGAGGACAGGCCATTAGGCTGCGTCCACACAACTGAGCATGTTCGGCAAACTTTGTCTGATGTGACGTCAGAAGCAGAGAAACAGCGGGTATAGTAAGAAGTTTGCCCCACTTCTGACATCACACCAGACAAAGTTCGATCGTGTGGACGCAGCCTTATCTGTAATCTAGTTCATTTGGATTAATAGATGCAAGTTTTACACTTTAACAAGAGAGGGACTGAATGAACAAACCCTTGGTTATCAGTTTTGTCCACTGACAATTCATCCTAGCAAACACTAATTCCATTTTAAGTTTAACAGATGGTTCTAGCTTGCAAACTAGACAGGTTTGCATGCTAGGAAAAATTCAAATTACTTGAAGTTATTTTATTTATTCATTTTTAGAAGGGTACCTACTGTACCTCACCATGGCTTTCAGGCAGTGCTAGTATATGAGTAGGCTGCTTTCACAGTATTTTCATATCTCTGCAGAGAAATTGTGATGATCAAGCCTCATTTCCATAAATTAGTTTGACTGGTTTACCATGGTGTAGTCAGTTTTAGCTTATGCCAACTAAACATTTTACTTACCTCGTTCCTAATCTTCATTAACCCTTTAAAGCCGACTAGACGTATTTTACGTCGATGAAAATTGTCTGTTGGGTGCCAAGTGGACGTAAAATACATCGACTAGTTTTTTTTTTTTTAAATATTCCAGGATAAATACTTATAGGCCTAGTTTGCAAAAAAGTTTAAATTACACGCCGTGAGGGATGCTGGGAGTTCACGGATCACGCTGTTGTGTTTACAAGCATGATCCAGCTGCGCATATGCAAATTTCTTTCTTCTCCCGCTAGAGAGCATCTGCGACACATCTGAAATTCTTTAGTCACTTTGTTGTAATTTTTGCAGTTTTATATTAGCCGTTACATAAAGTTCTACATATGAAAATGTGTGCAATTTCATGTAGAATACAACAAAAAATTACTCATGGTTGTAGCTTTTATCACTTAAATATTTTCATATAAATCACGGTAAGTGCCAGAATTTCAACCTTCGGTCAACTGATTCGACCGAAATGGTCAAAACACAATTGTAAGCTAAAACTTACATTCTAGTAATATTCAATCATTTTGCAACAATTTGGAAGTCTGTGTTGCTTTGATCATTTTACAATTGGCTATATACCAAAATCACAATTTAGTGTACATTACAAAAAATAAAAAACTCAGCTTTAACAGTTTTGCTCACAGCACGATTTGTATAAAATGAAATTTTTTTGTGGCTGTCATATATTCCAATATTTATATTTTTCATTTCTGATGGTTAGCATGCGTAAACTTCAGACGAGTCATTTTGGCTCTTAAAAAAACTAAGCGTACTGCAATTTTTTGAAAAAACTTTCTTTCCACTTTGGCGCTAACTCTCAAACCGCGCCGGCATACGCTTTTGTAAATAGAGGCTCGGCCTTTAAGGGTTAATTTACAGTACTCCATAAAACATTTAGGCCACAGCCTTGACAATTAATACACAATGATGTTTACAATACTTTATTACCTTGTGCTTTTTTTTTTTTTTTTTACATTTGCCAAGTAAGTACTTGGCATATTGGAGTGAGTGGTGTATAAAACTTCACAATGGACTAGTACTTTCTCAATATATCCCATATTGACTACAATTTACATATATCTCATCCCAGTGTTTATATTTACAAGATACATGTGTTTACAGAGTATTTTGTTCACATTTAGTGGTGGGAGAAAGTATTCATCCACAATCCCCTTTAATAATGCAACCTGATCTTTTATTCTGTTTAGGCTCACATTACACCCGTCACTGAAACCTTTATTTGCGAAAAAAAAATTTTCAAAATTATTTGTTACAACGTTTCAGTGCATTTGAAAACCTCCACAACTTCAAAACAACTTTTCTCATCATATTCAAGCTGCAGCTGGTGTAATCCTAGGATTTTATCCAAGGCTCTAGACCATGACAAATACAACAACTTCTCTCATCATATTCAAGCTGCAGCTGGTGTAATCCTAGGATTTTTCTAAGGCTCTAGACCATGACAAATACCAGGGGTTATCTCTACTTTCTGGCATGCCTGGAAAAAAAAAAAAACTAAGATTACCAATAGTCCACAATAATTGGAGGTTACAGAAATGAGCTAAAATAGAAAAATGTCATGGTTCACGTTATGCATTACTATGGTAAACAATGCACAGTGCAAGTCCCTTATTACTTTTTGCACACAGAAAACCAAATATGCAACTATGCAACTTGAAACTTCAAAGTGCAAAAATTTCCAAGTATACAAGCAGAAATTTAATCACGTTCATCACACTAATAGGCATTATGTATGAAAGGTAGACACCATGAATTCTGTAAGAAGTGAAGTAAAACTTTTGCAGTAGACCATGAATTCTGTTTGAAGGGAAGTAATACTTTTGAATCATTCAAATTAAGCATCTTCCTTAAATGTTTGTTGAAATTGCAAAATACTGTCTTGCCAAGTGTTGAGTATATCCAAGATATGTATGAATCTATGACAAGCCAATATCCAGGTTTTTACTACTGTTTTTGTTATTGTTGCTATAGTGATTAGATAAGATCAGGGACAGAATCCTGTCAAACACCCTTATTTTTAAGCTTGATTTAATACTAAGCATCGCTGTAACGCCTCCCTTGAAACTAACCGGTCACTCATTTCAGTAAGTTCTTGTATAGAAAACAAGGGACGTATATATATTGAGTATTTCTACAATTTTTGTTCTATTCAGGGTTGCCAGTAAGACAAAATATAAACCAGGAAAGTGAAATTAGCAAAAAATATTTGAAGGAAACTAGAGATCAATGAGGGTTTGGGCATGGTGAGCGACTTCAGAACACAGTATGATACCAATAGGAATTTATATACGTTGAGATTCACCAACCAACCAGCAATTACCAAGGAAATCAATTATTACAAAGCATGGGTTATGCGACTTTCCCTTGCAAAATGCAATCTACTTTAAGTAGTTCTGAGTTTGATGGCTCTTGCCAAGAATAGAATATAGAATTTAGGACTACACCAAGTGCTGGGACCTGAGGCCATTCAGCGCTGAAACGGAAATTGACAGTTAAAAGGTTTAAATGTTGCAACTGGAGGGAAACCTAAGTTGCACTATGAATCATCCTTTATGAGAGGGTTATGGTAAAAACAGAGTGGAAGAGAGTATGAACAGGAATGAAAGGGGATGCTGCAATGAACCTTTACTTATGCCTACAGTGCAATGACAGCATAACCTCCCTACAAGGGATCTCTTGGCCAAGTTTTTTCCTAAGCCAAAGATGCTTTTGTGTGTTCCTTTCAGCTTGGTGATATTGAACAGAAGAAGACGCCTATCGTGACATTTCCTATATTTTGCATTGGTGTGGTTCCTATGCCTTCATCCCCAGTTGTACTGATATTGTATTAGAATATTGTACATGCATACTGAAGCATGGAAAATATAATTTACTATTATCAAATAATACAACCTACATTAAAATAAAATTCACTTGCTTAAAATTTAAGTCCCACTAAATATTGTATCCAATTCATGAAACTGACCAAGACATTGGTCTACAGCCAGGGATTAACAACTGGACATTTAATCTTGCCATAGTGATTAGATAAGATCAGGAAATTATCCTGCCTCTTGCCCACATGGCTTCAAACCACTTAATGTAGTCTTCAGAATAACATACCTCCCAAATTACTCTGCACAACGGCAAACACAAAGAATGTCTTACCTTGGGCATCAATCCTCCTCCAGGACTCTGAACATCATCTTCCACAGTATTATCAAATATGGCCAACAATTTCAAGGTCAAACTCCATATAGTAGTGCAGCAGATTGCTGTAAAAATCGTTCAGAGTGAAACAAGCATGAAATTTGGCACAAACATTCCTAAGACTACGCTCTCTTAGAAAAGGGCGCTGGCCACCTGAAAATCCAAGATGGTGGCTATTTTTCAAAATGTGTCCGGCAATTCAGGCACCGACCTCACTTTCTCAGGTGCAAACTTTAGTTGCTGTCTTTCCTGTCCAGTGTTCTCCTTGGTGGGGTGCTGAAATAGGGAGATGCTAGTTCCATGGAAGGAGGTAGTGGCAGTAGTTGCAGATGGGTTGTGGTCGATGTTGTCCATCACTGCAGTGAACAACCCTTTTCGCAGTACTGGGGACAGACCACACCCTCCTCCACATATTTGCTAACTGTGGCATCTCCTAACTGTGCAGAGACCTCCAGTACTCTGTCATAAGAGATACTGAGGCCATACTGATGTAGCATTTCAACCAGGTTTCTCTCCCTGGTTTTGGCATAGACTGAGAGTCCCATGTAGACTGGGAATGGTGTTTCTCTGTCTTTGGAGTGTCTATGAGTTGTTGCTCCCTCTTTGTATCGGGAGTAGCAGTTGAACTGCATGAGCTGTGCAATGGCCTGGTCTGACTTTGATGCTCCAAATCGTAACTGTGACTTGATGTCAGCCCCATGCTCAACCATCCCTACAAACTGGAGCAGGAGAGGAGGCACAGAATTTCGTACACAAGCCTCAGAAAATGTGCCATCAAACCGTGACTGATGATCAAGTATAGACTTTCTGAGAATATTTGCTGCTTTAGCAATGATAACTGCCTCTGAAAGATCAGATGATTGAGCAAGTGCTTTTCCCACATCCTTTTTTGAAATGCAAGTAATACATCTCTGCCAGATTTATGAGCCTCAAGTTCTGGAATTTCTGCCAGAAGTTCGTCTTTGAGTCTCGTGGAATTTACACTTGGTGACTCTACACCTAATTGTTCCAGACGTTGTTGGTAGAGGTGGCAAATATCTGCCAGCCGAAATGTGACTGGATCATCTGAACAAAGGTTGTTTTCAACAATGTATGTCATCAGTTCTGACAGAACTAGTGGATACACATCTGATTCTGACTCAGTGCTACCTTGGTCTTTCTCAAGGCTCCTCAGGTAGGACCTTTTTCTGTTGTAGAGGGAACAAAGACAGGTATGGTGATACTTAAACTTCTGTGCAATGACATCCCCACCAGTCAACTTAGCAAGGAGCTTGCCATCACTAAGTATCTCTGCACATTCACGCAATTTCAAGTAAAGGCCCTTAGTACTAGCCTGTCTGAGATTAGATGCAGGTGCCACTTTCACAGAAAATGCAAACTTCATTGTCATGACTGGTTCGGCGCAGTTTTGCCGCGACTAGTCTCAGTGTTGCTGGTCTGGTCATTGGATTGTCGCTTTCTTGCACGGTCCAGTTTAGTGTTGTTAAACAACAAGCGACAGTTCACATGGTATTTTGCTGCATTTTTCCTGAGAGTGGCCTCTATGCCATCACCTTCATCCAGCCTTTCTGGATCCATTATCAGTGGCATTTCATTAATTTCACTGAACATGGGAATGTTCCTTGCCAGCATTGTGTACCCATCATGGTCTAGGACATGACGACTTGGAGGTGATGTCAAGTGCTCACCTCTTTTGTCCTTCTGACAAAGACAACACAAACTCCAGTTTGTTTTTCTACTGCTCAATATTGGATTGGCATCACATTCTGCCATGATTTCACTTTTGATTAAGGCCGAGGGGTTATCCTTTTACCACCTTAAACAAAGCACACATTCCTGTATGGGATTCAACTAGGTTCGGTCTCCTACACCTAGCCCGATCATTCATCCAGTGCCATTTAAGTCCCGTGTGATCTGTACACCATCCAGGTAAGTACATGAACCATCATGTACAGCCCCATACCCTTGGCTCGGCTCTCCCGCTGGCACATCCTGTCTATTCAGGTGCGGCTATCTAACTATAGCTGGTCTGGGGCTGTTAGAAAGCATTTGGGACACTAAACTAAACTATACTACAACTACTAGTCTAAGACTACAGGATTAGTAAAGCTGGATTAGCTGGCACTGAACCCCATGCTGAGTTACACAGCAGTGATGTCACCAGTGTGCCCTGGTTGTGTGCAGACATACACTCTTTTACATTTATTAATTTTCCTTCAAAATTGATGAGTTATTGAAAGAGATGGCCTCATTAGGATCTAAAACCACAGAAACCAAGATCCATGCTTAAAACGATAATTGTTGAACGGGCATTATTTCTCATTATAATTATTGTTTCTACCTTTTCTTGGCAGCCATATAGCCCCCATATTTAAAGGTAAACTGTACTGGGAAGCTACAGAAACATAATATTCACAAGAAATAGTATGGAAGAGCTTTACCATATTGCTAGAAGCAAATACATGCCATTCTAGTGAAAAATTAGCCAAAATCTGTCGATACTGGCCGCCATCTTGGAATTTTGGCGCCATATTAAATTTTTTTGTGGCCAGCGCCCTTTTCTGATAGAGGAACTTTAAAGAGCACTTGTGCAAAATTTCATGCTTGTTTCACTATCTGAACGATTCTTATGAAATATGCTGAATCACATAAAATCTGAAAAAATTTTGCAATCAACATAATGTATAAATAATTGAATATCTAACCACTATATACATTCTCAGTCCATGCATGTGTCAAGGGCAGGTTATAATCATTAACTCATTGAAATGGAATCATCATTAGCCAAATGACCACAGAACACTACTTGGTGAGCAATGTAATGTAAATCCGTACATACAGGTTATTCTTAATAGCTTTTTCTCCATTTCCTGATAAAGGAAATTTACTACAAATTGTTAGCAACACCTTACCTTAGATACCACACTGCTGACCCATCACGTAACAACTTCTGTTGATCCCGGAATAAAACACAGATCTGACTGCCACCACCTTTGATGTTCAATGCTGAAACAAGATGACCGAACTTTCAGTTGAAGCCCTATGTTCAACAGACTTACTTCAAGCTGCAAATACTCAGTTAAGGGTTGTTTGTGTGTCAACAGAGGCACTCTGAGTGGTGCAAGGACTCATCATGTGAAATACTTCTTAAACATTGCAATTACTATCAAATCCAAGTAAATCATTACTCACCTAAGGGCAGAAGGGATCAATTCTTTCACACTTTTTCCCTGGCAAGGTAGCTTTGGTATTCCTGTAAATATTAAAATTTTCTTATTCCAAATTTCAACATTAAAGTACATTTTATCATCTGATATCTAAAGGGATTGTTATGAGGCTTTCTCCTGCAGTTTTCTATTCAAGAAACTACACCTACTGGCAACATATCTGCTCTATGCACAATTAGAACGCCACTCTACAAATAATGTAGAATGGAGCTGGAGTGCAAGTTTAGTATAAAAAAACAAAGGAAAAAAACCACCCATCTTACATGTAAGACCTATCTCAGAAGATTATGTTCTCAACTTTGAAGTATTACCCTCTGTTTCACAGGTTTCTAGTTGCGATGTGCCTGTAAACTTTTGATTATCATTATCTCATATTTAGTTTTCATAAATCAGTATTATACACTTTCATTTGTCATGAGGATTTAAACTGCTATTATCCATAAGAGACAATGCACATACTAGTAACATTTTGCTTTATTTGGACACCAAATCAATAAATATACTGTTGAAAACGTTGAAAATAAACCTTTCTAAAAATGCTGGATTAAAACTTTTTTTTTTATCTTGAGAACATTATGGTATAGGAACTCTCCGTCCGACTGTTGGGGGAAAATGCCCAATTAACATCACCTTGTGCAAGAATACTAATTCACGTTTTCTTATATTCAATTTAAAAGAACAGCTACCATGGAAGTAACCAGGACATACTTTCTTCACTATTATGCAGCTAACCCTTACAGCCAGGCTAAAATATATATTTAACACACCCAGGCAAACTTAAAACAAAAAAAGCAAATTAGTTTAAAAAAATGTATTTTCTGTACCTGGATGTTATTTGAAAAGATCTGGCTGAAACCTAAGGGTGGGTTCCTTCATGCTGTTCCTAACAATATGTGCTGTATCCTCTGTAAGTATAAAAATATTGGTTATTTCAGCTGTGGTTATTATAAAAAATAACTTCTACAATGTTAAACTTTCAGAGCCATGCATGTGATTTGAATCACTTTGTTCATATGTCAGTATATCATCATAATTTAACGTCAAAAGAATTATTGCTGAGTACCAAATCTTGACTTAAGACAGTACTAAACATTAAATACAGTAAACGCCGGTATTCACAGGGGATACGCACACCACACCCCTTGCGAACAGCTAAAATCCGCAAATACTTAAAAACCCTCTAAAAACACTTAGAAATGCCTATTTTGATGGTTCTTAAAAATAAAAATGCTTATACCTGATTATTTTAATAGCTTTATCACAAAATGTGGTTAGTCATGAAAATGATATGAAAACACAGTAATTAGTGAATATTTCTGAAAATACTGCAAATGGGCAAATTTTCCAAATGTGTATAATGTTTCATAGGGAAATCCGCGAATTGTGAGAATGCGAATACAGGAGTTTACTGTAATGGACTAGTTCAAACTTGTAAATAAATCTCTCAAATGCACCTTACCTTCACTCTCTATCCATTTTGTTTCAACTGTAGCACATGCCCATTCCAGCCACCTGAAAAAAGAACTATACTACAGCAAAACCAATGTACAATATAAAACAATCCTAAACTTTTGGAAATCAGAATTGATTTAGAATCAGGTGATCATATAATAAGCGGTAAAGCATCATGTTCACTTACCCATCCACATTAAGGACGAGGATTAATACCTACCTTGCCTCACTGAGTGATGACTTTATGGCTGGCCTGGGATTTGGCATCTGGACCTTCAATGGCACCATCTTCCTTCAACAAGACCATATGAATTAGATGATGTATCCAAACAATAATACACTTTCAGTCTATTTCTCTCAGATAAACAAATCATCTTATTTTTTTCAGAGACTCTAGTCTGAAATATGTACAATTTCATCCTGATTAAAACAAATTACAATAAAAAAAATACTGCACTAATAATGGAATAAGGAGATCACTTCTCATAGAAACTTTCTACTTGAATATACAACATGATTGGAAGGCCTACCTGGTCTTTACTATGAAGCGACATGCCCCGAGTTCACAAAAGTTCCTGAGGGGAAAAAATAATCTCATTACATTCCAGATATTAAAGCAGCATTGAAAATAATCAGGGGTTTTCAGTCCATGCATGTGTCAAAGCAACTTATAATCATAAATTCATAAGCAAGCAATCATCAAGGTAAACAACTATGAATTAAAAACAGGTATTATACTGTATATAAAGGTTGAAAACCCTTTAACCAGCCAGTGTCCTCTGGATTCCTAAATGCCCACTAGGTAATTTACAATACGTATCTAATACATTTTTCCTTTTACAGAGCAGACTTTAAACTAGTCCTTAAGCAAATACTGCTGGTCTTCATACAAAATTTCGAGTGTCTGGTGCTTGAAGAAAAAAACTGGCAAACTTGTCTGACACCATAGAGCTTGAGGAAGAAAACTAACATAAAGACCAATACAACGTACAGTTATGAACCTTCCTTCTCAAGAACTGACTTTCTGTTGGCCAGCTATATATGAGTTAGGAAACAAAAGTCCTAATTCAACCTTAAAAGATGTTTTCATTTCAATAAGCTATGTGAATGTTTCACGAACCTGATATGTAATATCTTAGTCCCTTTTGTAAAGGAGTTACATCTTTCCCAAAAGTCTGCAAGAGCAGATTATGTTGTTCAACAGCCATCCAACACATTTTCCAATATATATCTGGGGCAGAAAAAATAAAAAATTACCTTCTCTTCTCCTTAAAGCAGACTAAAGTAGTGCTACTTTTTTATTAGAGGGGGGCAATTCTGAAGTAATGACATCTAGTCTGATAAAATTTTGAAACATTTTGCAATGTTCAGGCCCTGTATGGCCTTAGTCATTCAGCTTGTCCTGACATAATTCAACTTGCTCCACCTAATACTTTCAAGACTTGCCTGGGTTTGGCAAAATTTACTTCCACCTAATACTTTCAAGCCTTGCCTGGGTTTGGTAAATTTTACTTCAATGTTTACCAGGGGTCCAAATGTACAAAACATTTCTTCATTCTTATCCTCAACAACAACAAACCTATCCTGAAAACCCCCAAATCAATTTCCTTTTACTTCAACTTTCTTTATACTGCCTACAACCTTTCTTCTCACTGGACCAATACAAAAATCAACCTCCAATGCTCACCTGCATCCTTTAGTGTTATCATAATCCACCTCTTGGCTTGGAAAGATTAACTGGGAAGGAAAAATTGACCAGTCAGTACATATTCCAGGAGACAAGAAAAATTTTACTCAACAGACAGTCAGAGAAAATTATACTTCATCTTTATCAGCAGTCCAACATGTGCAAAAAGAAAAGTTTCATCATATTCACCAAAGGTTAACCTGATTATTATAGAGCTACAAAACTTTGGGATGTTAATTTCTAAGCAGAGCTGAAAAAAGCTCATCATTAATTATCACAATTATAATTCAACCATTATGTAAATTACTTCCCACTCACCTTCCAGTACTCTATCCTCCCACATCAAAGGTCAAGTAACTGTAAGATTAAGATAATCCAGTTAGGTACAAAAAAGTAAAAGACAACCAAATCTGACAGCTTCTATGGCTCAGAAATATTTCACTTCATGATTTTCAGTGTCCAACATGTGCAAAAGGTTAAGATTCATCCTGTACTTTCCAATGCTGTAATTAGGAATATAAACAAATGATGATGCCTCCTATATGTCCTACCCTTAAATGAACAATTACCTACTAACTTTAAAGTCAAACCTCAGATTATTAAGTCAGTGCACCGTATTTGAAAACACCAAGATATACATCTACCATGAACCTAATGAGTATAAAGTGCATTCTACACTAACCATGCTTTCCTAGAAGCATAATACCTAAAGAAGAAATGAGAGGGAATGTATATTCAAGATACTTTTGAGAGGGAATGTATATTCAAGATACTTTGAAGACAAATTAATACCGTTTCCAAATTAAACACCAAGGTGAAAATAGGTGTCTAGTATGCTAAAGTTGCAAATTTATATTGAAAAATGGTGAATAAATGGTCTGCTTAACCCGACTAATGATAATTTTCATATTCAACGAAAAGAAACTTGACTATGTTATGAATGTTATGAGAAACTGCTTTCTTCAGAAAGGAATCTGGAGCCTTCAGTGGCACAACCCGTCATTACTTTCTAATAAAAATACTTTGATACTACTCTTAATACAAGCAATTACCATTTTCCACCTATCTAAACATGAAATATTTTCATGGAAATACTGTAACTTTGTCTTCCATGAATATCACTGAACAAAAGATAAACTATTGTTGTGAAAAGGCTTACAAACTTGACTTAGCAATAAAATGTAAAATCCAAAAGGTAAACACAAGTAGCTAATAGTTGTACAAATTTTACAACCTTTCAGAAAGTCTATTCAAAGAAAACAAGCAAAGATAAAATTGCAGAAAATTACCACTTACAGACCTTGCTAAAGGTCCCTTTCAGAAAGTCTATTCAAAGAAAACAAGCAAAGATAAAATTGCAGAAAATGACCACTTACAGACCTTGCTAAAGGTCCTGCCAGGTCACTGCAAGGTCAAGTCCAAATATTCTGAAGTCCTACTTCATTACAACCTCCATTCAAAACAGCTATGGCCCTATTTCAGATTTCCAAATAAGCCCAATTTTATGTCAAATTGCACTTTGAAAATTCTTAAGTGTCTTCAGGTTTATTCAAAAAGTTTTTTTAAAGGTCAGTACAGTATATGCATAGCTTGATCCTCACCTTGGCTACTAACTTTTGAGATGCTGCATATTAGCCTTGGACCTGAACCCAAAAAAAGGAATGACAGTAGCAAAAGCTAATTATTACCTATGCTTCAATGCTGCCATAAATATGAGCGTGCATGTTTACGTCACAAACATTCATACCCCAAGCTGTTATTTACAATCATCATAAGTGCACAAATTTAAAAGCTCTCCTCAGATTGATACCTTGAAGAAAAAAAAAAAATCTGAACTAATACAACCTTCTCTTGTTCATAGGGAAAATAAAGTATAGCTTTGCATTTGGAAGAGGCAATTCTGAAGCAATGACACTAGTCAGTAAAATTTTAAAATGTATATTGTAATAATCATAGGGTATGTATAGCCTGATACTCACCTTGGCTACTAACTTTCTAAGATGTTGCAGATTACCACTGGACCTGAATCAACAAAAGAGGAATTACATTAGCATAAGCTGATACTTAATGCTCTCCAATACTGCTATAAACATTCAGCACGCATGTTTACATCACAAACATCTGTACTCCAAGCTGTTAACAGTCATCATAAGCAGATAAATTTCAAGACTGAAGTATTGAAGATTGATAACATGAAAATGAACACGTTAAGCTTGAACATACCTCATCACCTCTAAGATTCTAAGGGATAGGTCGCATGAACTACAGCACAACTGCTTCATATTTCAACCTCCTGAAAGAAACATAACTAAATAATCACATTTAAAAACTTTCAAACAACATAGTAATAAAAGGACTAACTAGACCACTGAACCAACATTGCCCCAGCTATCCCCAACAATTTTATATTAAATGTACTGTAATAGGGTATGAACAACCACCATTTGCACTAAAACACCTGACAATATCTACTGAATGGGAAAAACTTGTACAGAATACTCTAAAAAAAAAAAAATAAAAAAATCCTACCAACTATTTAGAAACAAAATGTTCAATATAATGAAAATGTAGACCTTACAGCCATCTGAGTAATATCTGCTGCTCAACAATGCTGCTGTAGAGTGCAAATTTATCTCTTCCCACTGGGAAAAGGAACCTTGGAACATTCCAACGTCCTGGCAATCAGGGAAGACAAGCACCCATCCTATCTCTGATAACTTGACAACTCACTTTTAACTGACAGCCCTTTACCAAATACCCAAACCCTCATTTAGAGCATTCGAACTATGAAGATTGAACATACCTTTTACTTTCTCAATAACTGGTCACACTTTGGCACATCGGCTTCTTTCAACCACCTGAAAGTACAGCAAACAGTAATACTCAAGTAACATAACTTGCCAACCCAGTTCTAAATTAAGAACTTCCTTCTTTCATATACTACTACAGCAAGATTAACTAGACTAGAGAGTGAACAAACTCGATGCTATTGTTAAAATTAACCGAAACCTATTCAAAGCTTGAATGAATTCATAAAAAGATATTCTGATTGAGTGGTACGAAAATTCCCCATACTGATTTCCACATTTAACACTGGTGTTGGGCAGAATTTTGGAAATTCATTAAAAAAAAATGTAGTTTTAACCTGTAATCTCAGCATATACAGACTGACTGATGCGAGATGTGTATTATCTATGGGTCTGTGAAGTGTGACAAATCTAAAGACAATGATACGAGAGACCTATTTGCTATATTTTTCTCAATTGGACTTGGGATATTTTGGTTTCATTTTTCTTAACTGGATTACGGATGTTTTTTTTTTCCTCTCTTCATTGCAGTGCTTTTGGGAATAGTAATAAAATGCACTTGAATGCATACATGCATAAAAGTTAATTATGTGGGTCATCTCATGTTTGGGAATACAGCAATGTTTCAAGCCAATCCATCATCCATTTTCCCTTTTAGCATTAAATTATGTTCACAAGATTGCAATTAATCTCTCTACTTAGGGCATATTAAAATTTTAACCTTTATAGGAACAAGTTTTATATAGCAATGTATTTTACCAAGGTATACAACCCAAGCCTTTATGCAGAGGGGCTTCTTCGCGCATTTGTGAAGCGCATACATTTCACAAGGATGTGCAAAGGTCAAGATGAGGGGTGAGTGGGGAAATACAAATCATGTTTGACAGGCTATTCCACTCTTTGCTGGCCGTATGCAGGGAAAAATGAGACATTCCTAACAAGTAATTTTCCCTTGCTATGCCCACTCATTCGTGCCACAACTTACAACCACATTTATCTCAATTTGGCTATTTCTGGATATTCATAAAGCTCCCAATTAGGCTATTTCTGGATATTCATAAAGCCATTTTAATCAAACAAATTTAAAACCCAAGCACCTTGACTTGTGTTAAAAGACTGTCATGAAGTTACGTGTGCAAACACCTCAAGGATGTAGGTCTGCACATAGCGACTCCATGTTTACTCTCTGCACTATAAATATATCTTCAATCTACCTACAATAAAGTAGCTTGAAGCAGGGGTGCAGTTCATTTCTCTTTAAAGGTCACACAATCCCACCCCCTTACATAAAATCACTAAAAAATCTGGCACAAATTCAAAATTGAACACCATGATACATAAATTAACAATGCAAATTTCTCAATACATAAATTGAAACTGCAATGATTAAATTCATACAAAGTTAACAACGTTGATTCACAAATGGGCTCCTGCAATACTACCCCAAAAACCACTTACCCCTACAAATAACTTAAATTCACTATGAAAGTAACAAAAACTTACCTGCATTTACTATGCTGGATTTGAGTTAGCATGGACGCTTCCTGTACGGCAGGCCATTAAGCAAGGCTGTGTTGAAGTTCCATGCTGGATGTGAATCTCTCAGCCCTGGAAGTTAACAGCAACAGGCCTCTACATCAACGAAGTGTATTTAAGGCATTAGGCATCTCCACCTGCAAAAAAAAAAATCCCTTGCTACTTAGCACCAGGCATCAAATTCTAACTAGTAGTAAGTGAATGCAAGATTTTCAGATTAAAAATGAGCTTCATTTATCGGTCAGACGGCAATTCCTATCAAGAAAGGTTCATCCTTATATCAAATCTAAATTTTCATGCAGTTCATTTGAAATTTGTCACTGCAGCCATTACAATACCTTTCTGCAATGTCAGTAGTAGTTCTCGCATGACCACAGGGATCTTGCCGAGCATAAAAGGGCCCACTGCAAGATGAAAAACAAAAACTGTTTAAACAATATATAGGGGTTGTTTAACCTAATATTCAGTATATCCTTCAGAGCCATGCATGTAAGTTTAATCCTTAGTATCATGTGTCATAATCATCATAATTTTCAATTCATATTCACAAATGTCTAAAGTTTAAAATGAAACCTGGTTTAGAAAACAGCAGTGACCTAGACTTCACTGGAAAAATAACATTTTGGTTTGATGCTTTCAACTGCAGCTAGTATGCCCATTCATCAAGGGATGTACAACCACCACATTTGAAATTCAACAAGGTTTACTAAGTGTCAAACCAGGTCAAAATCACCAATGGTTATAATTCTCAATTTTGTTAAAATATGAGTGTACATCTACCGTCTAACTTGCACTTAAAAAACGATGTATTAAAACAAGAACCCTAAGAAATTCATATTTTATATTTCAATACTTACCTCAGGCCTAAACTGTGGACTGCTTGTTATCATCCACTAACAACTGCAAAATACCTGTTGGGGACAATATTTTATCATTAAAAAAAAACTCCAAACACAAATGAATATAATGCAATTTATATTCTCAGATTTTGTAATTCTAACAAACTAAGTGTTGAGCATATGACAAACAGGCAGAATGTCACCCAGCCACTCTTCTGACGCAAATTACTTCATCATGAAGTTACCCCGAGTCCTACGTGAAAACTGCATGATTACAAGTCCGCAAAAAACTTTTGAAAACTAATCATCAATTTTCAGTGAGGGTGTGTTAATTGTCTAATTTTAATCTAATTATTGACAAACTATATATATCAACTATGTATACATCAACTATGCCTGCAGTGTTTTATTGTATTTTATGCTTTGTTTTTTTTTTAATGCTTAGTTTATTTTATGCATACTTACATTTACATTAACACTTATACTGGATCCTCCATACAATGCAGTCTGCCTGTAAAAATGTAATGCATCAGCATCCATTGCCCAAGACACCCAAGACATTTCAACAAGTTTTATATCAGAGTAACTATGAAAAGACATCACAGACACAAAACAGTTAAAACAACTGTTGGGACTGCATCTCAAATTAGTATTTCATCTTCATGTGTACTGTTCAATGTTACATCACAATGTCAAATGTTGTGTACAAACCCCTGGTATGAATCTTCAGCTTACACTGGGCACGGTCTTCAATAGAGTTCTCTTCAACAAGGCAATCCATCTGTAAGCAAAAACCATATTAGCACTTTAACATTTACTAAACTATCATGAGTGATAATGTTATCAGAGGAGAGGAAGTGGCAGGATGTAACCAGTGAGGATACCCAATTTACTTAATTCTGGAAAAGAATTCTCTAAAGTAAGAAAAGACTTTGGTTTCTCACTTCTTTGCAAGAATTGCAATACATATGCATTGGAGTTTAGAACACTTTACAATGAAAATTCTAAAATTATTCATAACCTGTAAATCCTGATAATGAGAGAATGTTTGATCCAGATGTTCCATGATGAACAAGGATAAGGAAAACTTTTACACCGTTGTCACTGTTTTGGAATGATTATTACTTTTAAAACCATTATATACTGCATTTTGGACTTGATGTTTTAACGTTTCTAATGTGTTTCATTAACTGATGAGTATTTATACAGATAGTGGACCCCACCCTAATAACCTAATTTTGAGTGACCACAGTAGAAAAGCATGGCAGGGCCAGGGGTAAACACAGCAAGTGAAATATACGCACTTTATTCCCAATGACAGTTCTCAATCAGATGCAAGTTCATAGACTGGAATATAAAATTCCGGCCAAAAGCCAAGCACTGGGGCCTATATGGAGTTGCATTATGAAACAATTCTTAACAGAAGGTGGAAAAGTTAGAGGGAAGACCATGAATAGAGGTAGAGTAAAATGAATGAAAAGGGATGCTGCAAGGATCAGGTAAGGCCCAAAGTGCACCAAGTGTGGTATGCTATAGGGATTCAAGTTACTGGAATGTTTTCAAACTAACACTAAGCACTATAGTCCATGAAGTGTATTTATAAACGATGGTGACAGGAGGGTGAGGCAGCGATGCCCTAGGTACCTTAACCTTGCTTTGAGAAAATTATAATTAAGAGCAATATCGTAACCAATTATAGTATTGCTGTATTAATATTTTCCTATGCTATTTCTAGCTAAACTATTTATTCACAAAACTGACATCTATTATTAAATGTTTCTCAGTCTTCTTTTTAAAGATTCACAAGGTCTCTGAAAGCCATTTGCATAAGGAAAGCCAATTTTGGCATCACTGCATCACCCTCCCTATGGCCCCTATTGTTGGAGACTAGGTTAGGTTAATGTGGTTGGTTGTCACTTGCAAAAACCTAAAATGTCATTAAAGGAAAAAAATATTTAAAAAGCCAAAATATCATTACAAAGGAAACAAATAGGAAATAAATATTTAAAATGCCCATATCCAATATTAGAGTCAACCTTGGAGAACGCAGAGCTAGGGGTCTGCACTACTGTCAGCATAGTAGCAATTTCTGAAGAAATACGCTCTACCCACAGTCATCTTTACCTTACCTAACCTGAATTCCCCCTGCCCCAACTAATTCATGACCACTCACTCTGCAATCTACCTTAAAATTTTACTTTTTTATACCTGAACCCTCTAGTTTTCCCTTACACCTTTAAGGTATAACCTACCACCACTTAAAGGGCCAACATAAATATTGATTTCACACTTTTTACCATGATACTTTCAAGAATTTCAGGAAGGCAGGGCCAGAGGCCACTATGATTTTTACAACCAAAATTACCGACAAGTGAACAGGTGGGATTCCTCAAAATCTAATACTGTATTGTGAATGATAGACTACAAAAAAAATTAATTACAAAACAAGTTTGGGTGAACAGTGTTTCAATAACCAAGACAAAGGACCTATTTGGTTAGGTAAATTTAGGGATCAATCAGAACTTAGACCGACTGACTTTGGGAAAATGTGGAAGTGATTGGTGTCCTCTTCACCTAAGACCCTAAAAAATCCTGTAACAGGTTTCCAAGTTACAGCCACAAAGCTGCTGCCATTATGGATCTTATCGAATTTTTTTTTATCACTTATAAGAATGTACCCATTCCTGCTTTGGGAAAACTACAATATGTTCTACAATGGAAACTAGACAAAATGCACCACTACCCAAATGCACCATTAGCCTAGACCAAATGCACCACCAGCCTGGTCTAAATGCACCAACCACTTAGTCTGAATGCACCACACTGCATAAAAATGTGCTTGTTGTCTGGTTGATTCTGGTATCATCAAAATTTTTGTCACTTACTAGCTTGCTAAAGTAGTTATGTAATTTAATGAATAAGTCTTCTTTCATTATTAAAGCTTTCATATCATTCATCCTTATATTTGATACCAATATCTTATGTATCCCAGTTTAGTCTATAGGCTATGAAGTTTTGTTGGTTTTGTAATATTCTGTTTTTATTCAGAAACAGTTAGGCTTGTAGTTTAAATTAAGAGGTAGCTAACCTAGCAAGTTAGTGGTTTTTTTAGGTAGTGGTTTTAAACTTCCCTCGAAGCATGTTGTTGCTTTTGTAATATTTACTATCAAAGAAAATAATCCTACAAAGTGAATAGTTACTACATAGTTACCCAAAGAACAGTTAAAATAATGCATTGGGACCAAAGTTGAATAGCACAACATATTTGTTGGTTTTGTAATATTCTTACTGTATTCAACTTTGTAAATGATTCACTATATCAAAGAAAATAATCCTGCAAAGTGTTAGATGTATAGTTCCCAAAAGTTTAGTGCATTGGAACCAAAAAGAAAGATGCACTTTAATTAGAAAGTGGTGCAGCAGTGGGACCAGATACTCAGTGCATCTGGACCATGATACATGGTGCATTCAGACTAGTGTTTGTGCATTTAGTCCATAAACCTTTTAGGGATTTCAGGACTAAATGCACCTAAAGAAATTCTGTCTTTCAAAACAATTCTAAAATGAACTCTCGAGGGCAGCCCAGATTCGTCAAGAAAGTGACATTGCCAATGAAGTAATATCAAATTATTTCACAAAAAATGCATATTGATCATGCTAAACCTCAAATCTCAAAATTCCAGATTAAAATGTACAGATAACCAGTGATAAATTTTTACTGCTTGCTTTCCTCAATTTTATTATAACAAACAAATGTGATACTGTGCTCTGTGATGCTTTGCTTTTTACCCTCAAGGGTAAAAAAAAGCACTCTCCAATTACCTTTGCTTTTAACCTCAAGAAAAAGCAAAAGCACTCTCCAATTACCTTTGCTTTTAACCTCAAGGAAAGGAAAAAGCACTCTCCAATTATTTAAGTCCAGAAGTTTGGCAACATAACTAACAGCAGAGTTCAGTCATTTTGGTTTGACTATGTAGAAATTATCTAGGTCTACCCTTGACCTGTCTCACAAAACGGTTAAACTGATAAATGTGATTTCGCCAACCACACTCGGCACATTCTTTGGACATAAAAAGTAGGAAGTTGTTTAAAAATTAACTACAAGGGCACATGATCTCCAACTAAAATAGCCAAGCTTCAATAAACAATATTTTTACTTGGAATCAAACTTGGCTTAAAAAGAGCATACATGAGGTTGTCTATGCAATTTTCTTGGTATTATGCCTAGCCTATAAAGAGTGCAGAAATTACTTGTGGGGTTTGGCCCCCAAGTCAGGTTAAGGCAGCATCCAATGTTTGTTAGGGTAAAGGTATGTCTAGTTAGGTAATATTCCCTAAGAAATGCCTACTTGGCCTATACATTAGCCCTGACCCTTTGCTCTGCATTCAGTCCACAATCTTCTACTGTAAATCAAGGATATGAACATCACTAATGCTAACAGCCATTGTGATACATTTGAATTTTGCCAAGCCAAAATTGTCCAAGAAAATAAAAAACCTGAGGCCTAGTTCAAAATTCTTGTCATTCGCTAGGCTACTGGTCTACAAGGTCCAAGTGGTAACAAGGATCTTATTACTTTTAGATTGATTAAAGCTAGTCATATGGCAGCATGGCTGCCTGCTTGGTAGCAAGCTGAAAGCAAGTGTAGTTGCCTGTGTCAAATTTATTAGTCTAGATGGTTTGGTGTGGACTAACCACATGAATGCAAACAGACATTACCGTCAAATTTACCAGTCTATATGGTTTGGTGTGGACTAATGTCAAATTTATTAGTCTTGATGGTTTGGTGTGGACTAACCACATGACTGTCCAGCAACCAGACATTGGAACATGCTTCCTTGCCTCTATAGGCAAGCATAAAATTTATCAAAATGCCTGAGGAAACCACAGACAATCAAGGAAGGTCATGCCAGGAACTTTAGCTTCCTTCAAACATGCAGAACAAAGGTGGGAGTCTAGACACCGTGTGCCGATAACGTAACTAAATGTGTAGGGCATATGGCCAGCCCATGTCTCAAACCACGTGTTCGACCTAAAGATAGCTTGACAATCTCTGCAAAAGTCTGTTTAGGTTACTTTATCCAAGAACTACGATGGAAGAGCCGTTGCTATTGTTAAATTGGTAAACAAAATCTCGATCGACTAAATAGAAGGGGACTTTACCCTTGATCCGACGGGCCACGAGGTGCTCCTGTCCATCACCTATCCAACTGCACAAAATTTCACATGTACGCTAAGTAAAGGCAGAATATACTGTGAAAGCGGAGAGCTACGAGACTGTCCAGTTTCTATATAAAAATCAATCGTTAGCGATGGGTGTAATTCGGGTTGAGCCTAACCCACCGTCACCTGAATATTAGCCTATACCATACCTTTATAAATGTGAAAATTATACCAAATATTCATCGTCCTCTATTTAAAGAAACTAGTGAACGTGTCTACACTAAATGGGATTATCTGCAAAATTAACCTCACTAAAAGAATGGCACTTGTTCACCTGGCCGGCGTCCCTGTCCTAAAACCCTAGTCAGGATAAATTCGCATTCAAAGTAAAATTCATCACCACTATATTCAATTTGGGGCTACAATGTACTCAAGTTACCTTAACGGGATTAGCGTTCAACTATATAAATAATAAATTTTCAACATGCGGTCAAGTGAAATGTGCCTTTCATCAACATGGCGCACATGTGGCATTGGAAGGAGCGAGCTACAACTCGATTGGCTCTACCAAACTCCAAGTTGATTTCCCTTACTGCATACCTGGTGCTATGGTACAGGGTAACATTTGGACAGACTCTGGTTCTACACATACCCGATTTAAAGTCAATAACCCGCCAAAAATTGAAGTCGGAATCAGTACCATTTACCTTATGTCGACGTCTGGGAGTCGGCCACGCAAAGAAGGAAGAACGGGAGGTTGGTGGGGTTTGGTCGACCTCCAGAGAACGATTGAGGGCGATGAACCTTCGACTTCAACCGGCTCGGTTTACTGGATGTTGCCAATTGGTTATATTTATTATGATGATATTACTTACATAGTGGTACATTATTAGATATACATATATATTTCATTTAAAGAATATATATGTTACATTCTTCCTCCTATTACATTGTCATATAAAAAATTTAATTTCATCATAAAAGAACCGTCAAATCAGTTGATGGAACGTACGTACGCACGCACTTTTCAAAATTTGAAAGATGGGTAGTACCATTATGGATTGACGATGCTATTTTGCATAAAATCATTTAATGATATGACAGTGCGAGTCCGAAATTTAAAAAAATACTGTGTATTTTTATAGCAGTAAGAATTAGAAACAAAAAAGTTCGGGTGAATTAAAACCAATCTTAGTTCAACGAAAGAAATAGAAAATGGCCATATTCGAGTTACGATAAACATTTTGGTCATGATAAATTTCCCACACAAGTTCTTTATTATTAAAGTTTCCATTAAGTCTACTTTTAGGAACTGGTGCGTAAGAAATGGGCGATTAGCCAGTTTTTTTAACTGATATTTTTATATTATGCGAATACTTCTTTTTCCTTTTTTCAGGAGCGCGACGAGTTATTTCATGGTTTGTTTTACCCAATTTGTTTTTCCTTCTTATTTCTCTTATGCAGTTCATTTTTTACTTCTGGATTTTCTTTTCCATATTAGGCTGCTTTCGCCGTTGGAGGCGTTCTAATAGCAACGATACGCATCATTATAGTGTACTGCCATCTCACATTGTCCTGACTGGGTTGAACTGAACTCAGCTCTGTTGGTCGTCCAGAATCCGAAGGTCCACACCAGGAAGGGTTGCGTCTTGTGTTTTAATGTTACCTCAAGTTGTGGACACGAATTATGGATCCTAATTCTACACTTGGGTAATCTTATAACATTTATTCAATTTTAGCTTGTAAAACCCGTGCGTGTGCGGACAAGTATCACCTGACGAGAAAACACTGAAAGACAATTATAAAATATAAGAAGCACCTTATTTTGAAAGCGTACATGGGCCCGCCAGAAAGGGAATTATATCTGTGGCTGTACATAAAACCAAAGTGAAGTATCGGTCGGTTGGAAGAAAGGTCCACACACGGCACTTTAAACCCTTCTCAGTACCAACTACCAGTACCTTACTGCCAGCATAAAGCTACTTTCGAATCATTGTTTGTATTTAATTATTACTTATTAAACAAGTTTTTAGTTGAAATTTAAATATTTGTGTTCCAATCGTCACTTCTGTGCTCACAACAATCATAATCCAGTCGGGTCTGAAATATTCACCAGACACTACTGTTTTGTAAGAGAGAGAATGTCAATCCCTTCGTCGGGTTTCCTTCCTTAATTACGCTCCATGTGGCTATAGTAAAACAATTACTTGTACTGACTTACGTTTTTTACCTTGATGTAAAGGTCACTGGTATCTGTTATGTGGGGTCGAGAGGTGTTTCCTCAGGATACTATAACTACAACTCATTATAAAATGGCATTCTGTTGTTAAAAAACTAGTGACCTCATTTCTACATCCACGATATTAAAACGTTTCGCTTGATAACACCCAGAATTAACAGAGAATCTACTAGCAAAGACTAAGGAGTATGATTAGAGGCCTGTTCTCCATTGATATGACACCGAGGTACCCTGATTCCTCCAAATGCTGCAATTAATATAAGCATAAAACTGGAAAATGATGCAAAGCCTATCCCATCCACTGAATGGACCAGTTTTTCCAACTACCTTGCATATAAATACGTTTTCAAGCCTGGCTCTAGACTTCGTAGTATCAAACCTTGTGGGTGTATAGGCTACTGTATATTTCAGTAGACCCCAACGTTAAAAGTAATATAGGCATAGAATTAACACTCGTATATGGGCTTGGGCTCTTTAATTTGTCAAGTTTGATGGAAAAAAAACTTGGATTAATGCTTGGGCTAAACCTTCAAGGAATCTGTGGTCCAGTAACAAAGGGAGAGGTATAATTACCTACAAAGAGTGAAGCATGGAGATATTTCCAAGGACTTTGTATAATACCTCTTTAAATAAATATACATCATATTTGGGAAGGTAAGATATAGACTTCAAGACTACTGCACTAGAATAAGTTAGCTCAAGATCATAAGGTTAAAAAGTTCTATAGCTATGCGGGGTAACACCCAAAGTAGTACCCAGAAGTCATCTCAATGATATCAACAGCAGAATGCCAAAAAATATTAAAAGCGCGTTCACTTAAGGGAAACTGACGCTTGTAGCTCACTTCCACAGTCTTTTTGAACATCTGAATCTCAGATTTTACATTTAAAAGAAGTGGGGGTCGACTGTCATTTTTTATTTCAACAATCTACGATAAAATATGAACAAGGCTCGCCTTAATAGCTGTTGCACGGAGATTATACTTATCCCTAACCTCTGCCACAGAAGGAGATAGAAATATCGGGCCGTTATGCTTACTGTTAGAGAAATAACTTTCGTACCTAATCTCTCAATACTAACGACGATCACTCTGACCAGCCATGGTCCCACACACAAATGTCAGAAAGCGTCCTGCAGGAATAAATGTAAGTTTACACCGTTCAACCTTCGATTTCCCATCTTTAAGAACAAAAATTGTCATTACTTTGTTTGAGTAGACTATTATAAGTAACTGACAATCATATTACACTTGGGCTAAAATAGCACAGTGCAAGAAGCGACATATCCTGTACATATATTGTACACTGCCAGCGGTTACTCGCATTACATGAAACTTAATTTGGCTTATTAAGCACAGGCTTAGAAGGTAAAACCTAAACATCATCAAAACAAGATGTTTATTTTCACAACACGTCTTAAATTAACGGTGGTACCTTGATTGTGGAATTGTTCCTCATTTTCTGTAGGTAAAGTTTTCTCTCTCTCTCTCTCTCTCCAGTGAATGAAATCTATTGAAACTATAACTTTCTCTCTCTTATTCTTCTTCTTCTTACAATAGCACACCTGGATTGCTCTCCCTTTTCATTTTCGTGAAAGGTAACCGCTTAGCCTTCCACCGTCAAAGTGGACAAGGTAAAGACAGACTTTGGCTCGAGTTCCGGTGTAGCAGGAAATTATTCCCCCGACTGAAATTCCCCTGGAAAATTAGCCTAGGATTGATTTCCCCCCTGGAATAACAGCCTAGGATATTTTTCTCCCTCTAGGCCATTTCTCCTCCCTACAAGGCCGTTGGGGATTTCCGTATAAACATAAACAAAAGACTGTCAATAACAAAGATAATGACCCCCAAGAAATATTGAATTTTTCCCCAGTGACTTTTTTTACCGGCCACCATAAATGTGACTTTTTTCCTGTGACTTTTTTTCCTAGCAAAAATTGTGACTTGTTTCCACTGCCACTGTTCGGACAACCGTGAAGCCTGATGGCGCCATGACTACTAAGGAAACATAAAAAGAGTACGATTGTCAACAGCCCAAGTGATGGTAGTTTAGTCGTGATGATAATTATCCTGTGTGGCAGGAGGCTGCCGTTGCTACACGTCGCTACTCTTATAACAATTAACTGGGTTTACGTAAGTTTCGTTTATTAGTCTTATGTTAGTTAATTTTGATCTTATTTCGTTTATTTCTTAGTGATTCGCCTTTCAGTTACCGTATTTGGGTGGTCACAATTCATTAAGGCAGACACTTAACATGACAATGTTGAAAAATATCTTTTGAGCCGCCAGGAAAGAAGTGACGTTTAAAGTAAAAGTTTGGAAGATGATGAATGTAAAAAAAAATGGAAAATTATGTTACAACTGAAGGTATCAACTGAAAGAAAATTAAAAAGTGGATTAAATATGAATTACGAGGGGATATTTCAAAAAGTCAGGCAAGGGTATGAGGGCATTACACCACGAACGGAAGCAAACAGGAATTCTTGAGGCACTGAGAGAAGGATTATTGAGAAATTATATTAAAAAATAAGAAAAATGAAGAATGGCTGCAAGATGGCAGTACACTGACGTTCCCTGTGGTGATACTGAACAATACAGAAGGTGACAATAATGATAATAAAACTTATCCCTGCTAAATGTTTGTTAGCCGGTTAAGAGATACAAATTTCTTATACGGAAATCAGCCTAATTCTAAAGTTTTGCTGTTATCTAGTCATATCCTGCAATCACTCATCCTTTCGTTCAGGTGACTCGTAAAGCCTCTCGTTCACAATATAAAGTTCCTCAGCTTTGCTACAGTTCACATTATACCACCAGTCACACACGAGAAAAGCCTGGTTGAATACCGTCTGTTCTGGACACGTGAACGTGTAGTGGCGACCCCCCGGAAGGCACCAATGCCAGATTTGGCACTCAGTGTCCTGATCAGCATAGTAGCCAGCTACTCGATCGGCACAAGAGAAATTTAAATCTAAAGGTATGCTTTGATAAGTGGGATATGGGACTAGGGACGAGTTGGCCGTAAGAGGAGTTACGTCTGCTGCGCTTGCAGACGGGATCAGAATAGGCGACAATGTGGTGTCCAAAGGAGGCAGGGTTGTTGCAGGGTCAAGAGGGACTTCATCAGGCGATGATTCAGCCGAGGATGTAGTAGGTGGTGAGAAGGACGAGGTTAAAGGCCGGGAATTCTCAAGTATTTGTAACAACGATCTGGAGTCAGGTGATAACTTGGGAGCAGACATAGAGCTATTATCACTTATTTCAACAGTTGAGAAAGAGGAATTCTCGGTGTCAACTGGTAATCCAAACCTTGCTCTAAACATCGGTGAGGTTGTTAGTGGTGTTGTGGATTTAGAAGTCAACGGCCACTCATAAGAATTGCCCGGAGTAGGCACATTAGAGGATGCAAACATGTGACTATTTGCTCCATAACCTTGCATTCCATATGACGAATAGGAAGATGAATTTCCGGGCCAAAATGAGAAGCGTTGCATTTTCACACCAGTGGCGAAGAAGAGAACGACGGGCCAGTAATATAACCTGAGAGGAGAAAAAATAAGTTAATATTTTGGCTTCACGAAGACGCATTTTCAAGAATGAATGGCTAGTGACACCGCCTGCACGGGCAAAGAATTACATATATAAGCTACTCTAAACCTATATGATTTGGAGCTGTAGGGATGTGTGAATATGTTGTTAAATGTTAACTACAAATGCTGCTATCATATGAATCGCTTTCATTATAATTATGATTACATACGTATCCCTGTAGTTACAAGTAAATAACTGGTCAAACACTAGCTAGTTTTTAGTAAATCTTACATTTTTAATATTTTTGGTATTCATACACTCGAATTATTATTCAGAGAATCTAGAATGTACAAGTTTAAAAAAATTTGAAATTTCAAAGTCAGATCCTAGAAACAAATATTCAGCTTTCTGTTTATCTTATTTATTTATGGTTGCAGCACTATTTTTCACATCTAATGAGCAAAATAATTACATTCAAATACGTACACGAAGTAGTACAAGTAATTGAGAGAAGCCAGTACTTGAGTACTGTTGTGCTCAGACAAAAACAAAAGTCGAAGGGATTTCTGAAAAGCCAATTCCAGAAATTTGAAATTAGACTATAAAATACGTCGTATATGTACAGCCTACATTCAGACACGCGTCTTTTATGAAAACAACAATCTAATCATACTGCCAGTATAAATATAAGTGATGATAAAAATATATAATTTTATTTCACTAGAGACACAATCTCACTATACTCACATGGCGGGAAGAAGCTGGCGCTGTCACAGAAAAAGGTGTTATGTCGGCTGACCGCGAACATCTCCCCGTTATATATCAGTTCATTTCTTGCCCACGAGATGACATGAGAACGCGTTGGACAAAGACACGACAACAAGCTGATATTGAAAACATCACAAGACTACAGAGAATGACATGATTGCCTAGAATGGCTGTCTTCTCCTACAATTTACTTGCGGCAAAAAACCGACATGACATTTCGTCACTGGTACAAATATTGTCAGCCCCGTCCTACATAATCACAAATTAAGCATGTTCCTAAATAAAACATATAACATCGTCTAGATTATAACATCGGTATTACATCGATTAATACCATGGCGTATCAGGGTTATTTGCCATAGCATTATTTAAAGTAACACACGTTTTTTGAATTCGGTTGGATGTGACGTCATACCTGCGCAGCATCGTTGCGCAAAGTAAACGGAAACCACTTTCTCACCGTCAAAACAAATAAAAGGTTACTTCTTTAAAGAATAAGAATATAAAAAATCTCTCTCTAAGCGGTAATTATATTATAAGAAATGAGGTTGCTAGTCTCTGATATTAAAACTCGATATATATGAAAAATCTTTATTTAAGTCATTATATACAAAACAATGGAATATTTTCTTCGGCCCTTCCATCACCAAAATATAAGCAGGTTCTCAATTTCCATTTCTCATACATCCGATTCAACATAAATTATATATATATATATATATATATATATATATATATATATATATATATATATATATATATATGGCAAAGGAAATATAAGTAAAAATAACCTTGCGTGTTTTCCAAATTGATTAAAAACTTTTTAAGCTTTCTTACTAACCATACTCACGCAAAATGCACCTGCACATGCGCAAATCAATTTTGGCCTCTAAAAATATGCAAACGCACGCACGCACACACACACACACACACACACACACACACACACGAAGACGTTACGCAAGACTTTCTGTGGCCTAATCTGAGTTAGAGTTAAAAAAAAAAGGGGGAAAAAAATCAAGTTCATGTAAAAGTAAAGGAACCCGGTTTAATTCTAAAAAATTTAAGTCAAGTGACTTTCATACCATATTAAAAAATGTTTTTGATAAAAAACTAAACTCACGTATCTAGAATAAATATCCTAAACATTCATGTTTTGATATTACGAAAAATAGGACTGAAAATCGGATGAATACTGAATAAAACTGAAATGAAGACGGATTTTAACCTACACATCTGTGGTATAATCATCGACAAAGCGAACTAAAGCGAAAATTAATAATAAAAGGAAAATAAAGAACAAGGACAGTGAATCTAAACCTTTCCAGGTTGACGTTCGGAGACGAAGCGGATCAGAAATCGGATTGAGAGAGATTTACAGCTGCTCTTCTTCTACGACTGCAGCAGCATCGTCGATCGTCTCTTGCGCGGCTGAAGCTGAATCTTCTCCTGCCGCGGTCGCGTTGGTCGCTGCGTCCAAGCTGCGGCCAGACGGCGAAGCGCTGTCTGGGACGATGTAGAGGTCCTCGTTGATGTTGTACTTGTCGGGAGAGGCCGAGCAGTCCACGTTGTACCACCAGTCGCACACTCTGCGGGGGGAGAAGAAGAAATGGAAGGAGAAAGAAGGGTAACCGTTTACTTCACTGCCTTCTTCTGCGGTCGAGATATCTGAGTGATAGTGCCACCGCTTCGGGGCCATCCCAAACTTCGACCTTTTATTATTTGTATATAATAACCACACTGAAATTCCATATAGGGGAGTTGGCTCAACTATCCGCTTCATGCATTCCCACCCTGGTTTCCATAGATGATTAAATTCTCTTCCCAGTCTTTGCACACAGCCAGCTATATGCGCTTCTCCATCTTCCTGGTTTCCATCTACCATTATTATCTTCTGATTACATTTACTCTCAACTCTCATTCATATACACTTTCAAACCCTTTCCCTAGTTCCTGTAGTTTCTCTTCACTATCCTCAACCAAAACTGCATCCTCTGCAAACATCAACTATTCCATACTCCATTCACGACTCATTTTCTTCTGACACAACTTTGCACCTGCATCTATTGTACTCCCTCTGGTTTTTCATGAATCCCTCCAAGATGATGTTGAAAAGCCACAAAGACATAACACACCCTTGTCTCAGACGCACTTTTACTCAAACGTAAGCTCCTCGTTGGTGGAGTCGGTAGAGCTCTCGGCTAGCACTCTGCTATGGCCGGGTTCGATTCTCCGATCGGCCAGTGAAGAATTAGAGGAATTTATTTCTGGTGATAGAAATTCATTTCTCGCTATAATGTGGTTCGGATTCCACAATAAGGACGTAAAATAAGTCTAATCCTTCGGGCCAGCCCTAGGAGAGCTGTTAATTAGCTCAGTGGTCTAGTTAAACTAAGGTATACTTAACTTTTACACAAACGTAGTCACTTTCCCAACAAAATGTTCTACATATGAACCTATACCATAAAATCTCAATACACTCATTACTGCCTATCAACTGATTCTATTAAAAACTTTTTTCAGGTCCACATATGCTGCATAAAGCTTTTCCCCTTGAATTTCAAGCTTTTAACGTAACTTGACAAGCACTTGATCCACCCACCCACCTCCTTGGCTAAGCTCACACTGTTTCTCCCTTATTAACCCTTCTGTCACTTGTCATACTTTCTCATCCAGAATTTTACCATACATCTTCCCTGGTATACTAAGTAATGTTATGCATCAGTAATCAATATTCTCTTCCGCCTTTACATTTATACCTTCATAAATCAGAAAAAATATTCCTCTAACACATTTCCTTGGAACTTTTCTTTCATCCAGAAATACCACACAAACACTGTTCAGCCACTCAGTCGCACTAATCACCATTACACAGCATCTTATTTTACACACACACACAAACATTATATATATATATATATATATATATATATATATATATATATATATATATATATATATATATATATATATATATATATATATATATATATATATATATATATATATATATATATACTGTGAATATAAAAATGTCTCTGGTGTATGTGACAAATACACACACATGTATATGTATATATATATATATATATATATATATATATATATATATATATATACTGCCTCTGTGACCCACACCAGTCAATTGCCAACTGACTGCCAAGGACATAATTCGCTGAACTGATCAGCAAAATGAAAACCGATCAACGAAATGATATACCGATGACTGTTCGTCTTTCAAGATCAAATCCAGGACCTCTCTTGTGCGAGACGAGAGCGCTGTCACTAAACCCAGACATATTCAGATGGAGCCATTTTTATGTTGATCTGAAGACTCATTTGAAGCCAAATTCATCGGCATATTTTCATGTTGAAAGGTTTACAGTTTCAGTTATTTATTCTATCACTGTGAGATATGGCGATGAGGAAATCATTGTAAGTATCTGCAGAGAGACAGAGATAGATGGATAGTTTAAGCACCGAAGACCAAAGAAACATTTCTAAATGAAGAAGGGTAAGTCCCTTAGAAAGCGGGGAGCTGTCGAAATGTAAGAAACAATATGTACTTCAGATAATACCGTTTAAGTTCCGTTACAAAGAGTGGGAAAATTGGCTCTCTCTCTCTCTCTCTCTCTCTCTCTCTCTCTCTCTCTCTCTCTCTCTCTCTCTCTCTCTCTCTCTCTCTCTCTCTGGAATTCTGTCGAGGGGGAAAGTAATGCCAAGATCCCTTTCGCGAAGAGACGGAAGTCAATTTGAAAAGCTTCCTGTGTTTCGAACTTTCTCTGCAAAGGCGGCAGATAAATTCTCATATTCTTCATAACTTCCCTTTTTTTATACGGCGTAATTCTCAGCCTTTCTCAACCTCCCAGTAATGATGGAGAGGGCCTGAAAAGGTAGTCTCCATCTCAGCTGTAATTCAGACATCACTGTTATTCTCTACGAATTAAAAAGTTAAAAAAAGAACTTCCTTTTCGTTTTCCTCTTCAAGCTACGATTATTCAAGCTCATTTCTTCTTCAGGACCTTAAATAAAAGAAAATCCTTATCTTTTTATTTTATCTTGTGGCTCTTTTCTTTCATTCTTT
>NC_089770.1:19102080-19122080 GCF_040412425.1 Macrobrachium rosenbergii | reverse complement strand
AGCAATGGTAAGCACTGTTTCTGGCTGAAGTGAACATTGTAAGTGAACTTTATTTAGAACCGTTACCTGACATATACGTATGCATGTACAGTATGTATGTATGTATGGAATCTCACCTGACACTGGGCTTCCGGATCTGCATAATACCCAGGAATCTTATCACTGCAGGAGAAGGAGAGCCCAGGTGGAACTTCAGAGTATGTCGGATAATCGACTCCGGCCGTTCCCACGACTTGTCGACGAACCTGAAGACAAAGAATAATAATAATAATAATAATAATAATAATAATAATAATAATAATAATAATAATAATAATAATAATAATAATAATGTTTTCTTTTCACAGAAGTATCATCGACAAAACGTCAGCCACCTAAAAACATTGTCACTAAATTAAAACTCGTCCGAATTCACATTTTTTATTATTATTATCATTATCATCACAATTTTTAAAAATTACGAATCAATGAATATGATGACTGTGAATAACTGGGTAAATGCACGCTTGGGCCATTGGATAATTAAGGTTAATATATAAATGGGTCAGTGAATGACTAGGCTAATGAATAAATGAGTTGATGAGTGAATGAATGTATAAATTTATGAAATGAGGATTGAGTGGAAATTCAGAATGCTGTAGGGTTATAGGAACTGTGGAAACCCAAAGCAAGAAGTGCCTTCCAAAGCTTTGGAAAACTACTACAGATTTATTTTCCTTGAGTCTTTCAGACCTCCTGTTTCGGCATTAAGCCCTACTTTTATCATTTTCCAAGGGTTCATTGGAAAAGGAATCCCAACAATATATGTCGAATTTGAGCATTCATTTCTGTCAACATATGTGGATATGTGTGCATGTATATCAAGATGTGCATTCATTCTTATGCTCATATATGTTTGCCCAAACGCACGTACTTCGTCTCTGGAGACATGATTCGTTGTTGCATGTGTAGACACTACGTCTTAGCAGACGATCACTCTTGACAGGTTCACCATTCCAACATGAACTCAACTCGTAACGACGAAGACCTTTTAAGCGGATGTCGCAGCGTCCTTGGCAGGGTGTAAACAAAAGCTCATTTCGGGAATGGGCGAGGAAAAATTGTCGCATTTTTCCTCCTTCCAAGATGGCGGCGCCATTGTCTCATTGGCTTCGACAACGGGCCACTTCATCAGCTGGTTGTGATGTAGCAGCCTGACAGCAAGGACGTATTTACCACGTCCGTAATAATATGTGGCTTATTTTTTCTTCCTTTCTTTGTATTCTTCGATCCCTTCATTTCTCCAGCAAAGAGGCTTCCTTATACCTGTGTTTGTTTGTTTGCATGCATGGCTCTCATTTTCTACCTATTTGCACAATCACTGAAAATTTTACTGAATTCACAGATGGCGCTATCACTTGAAAGTTCAGTGTGATGTTCCGCTTTTTGAAGGTTTGCGGTGTAGTGAATAATAATGATCCAACACTATGTTTTCCTTCTTGAAATATCTAAAAGTTCCACAGTCATTTACGTATTTAAGATTATACATAAGGGAGCTTTCACGTTTTGTTGCACATCTCACCAGCAAAAAAAAAAAAAAGTATGTGAAGATTAGCCACGTAATCAAGAAAAAACGTAAACTTTGATGAAACAATAACAAGAAATTGTCTGGTCAAATAAGGAATTCACAGCTGTTAAGTATATGATAAACTATTGTTAATCTGGTAAAGAACTTCGTAAAAGCCTATTCCAAATTCTCAAAGATCTCTTGACAGCTGGATGACTTTAATGCTTTCTGCTTTTCAGTCGTATACTGGAAGTAAGTGTTCTTAGTCAGCTTCGGTTTCCGCAACAACATCGGATTTGCATTACTGACCTGTTCAGTTCTTGTTATTTTTTTTTATCATTGTTCACATCTTGTTTTGTCTGCTTAGTGGCTAATTTCAAGCTATTCAAGTTATAGCAGATAAGGCAGGTCAGATTTCTTGTAAGTGTTCATTTTGGTTGCGCTTTCCCTAGACATGCTATGTACGCCATTCGGGGTTCTTTACAGACAAAAATCGTTGATGATTTTTCATAACATTCTATATAGAAGGCGTAATTTCGTCATAGGAATCTGCAAGAGACAAACGTTGGACAGCTACGTCTACAAGAAAAAGAGATAAAAAAAAAGAAGCGACTAAAGAGTAAAATGGAGCTGAAGGCACAGGGGACACTGCTAAGAACCTTCAGTGCTATGAACTCCATTAAGTATCCTCCAGTTTCCCTTGTCCTGTGAAGGGTACAAAGTTCACTGCTGTTGTTCTAAATATTGGTCGTGTGTTATAATTACTATGTAGAGGCAAAAGTACTGAAAGTTCAAGTTCGTGCAATTTTTAGTTTACCTCCAAAACGCATCCACCTGTACAGTGGTAAAGAAAAACAAAATTCCATTTCAATAAATAAGATATCAAGAGATGATCTTATCGCATACAGCTAACTGCTGTATGCCTCATAATTTTAGAGTTCCATTTTCTCCTAATGCAACTATTCCTCTAACTCTAACCACCATTAAGCTCCGATCCATGTCTGTCTTAACTTATGCTTCCATCAAATAATGATCAGATATACGCCCAGCCACTCATCTTCTAACCATTACATCCACTCTGCACTAATGCATAATCTAATGAGCCCTTTTCTTATCATGTTCTCTTTCTCAAGTATACATATAAATATCTTTCTCTGAAAACCACTTATCCCCTATTTACTCCAGGAACATCCTCCCACATTGCCATCCAACACCCACCTTCGCATTAACATCACCTATCACAACAAACTTTCATGATTCTCAAACCAAGAATGACATAGACTCAAACTCCCCCAAAAGCACTCTTTCACTCTCATTCTTTTCCAGCCAGGCGAGTACATACTTTCTATTACCGCCATCTCTCCCACCCCCTACAATCCTCGACCTAATACATTTGTACTCTTTTATCTGTCCCAAGCAACTTTCGGACACATAATGCTATGCCCTTTCCTAGCTCTACACTTTCAGCTGCATCAGACACAACGAACCTACGTCCTTCCCATTCCTGTACACACTGCCTTTACTTAGCTGTCTCTCTAACAAAGTGCGCAACCTTCTCTGCAACAAATCAGCTGTTATGCAAACTTTTTCTCTACCACTCACAGCCATGCATAGTTTTTTGTGCAATCATTACAGGGTATGAGGCTGCAAACTTACATGCTTCTAGCCATTTTGGTGACTTTTAAGACACTGCAAGATATTGAGGTTATTCTTGTAATTTATCCCAGCTTCTACATGTATGAAAATATGGAAGCCATGGGCCTTGTGTGAAGACTGCCATCTGCCATTTAGGAAGCATTTCTTCCCACCAAGGGGTCCACCACCCTTCACTGATCACTCCCATGCTTTGAGGGTACATGTTAACCGTACTCTAAACCACTGGCACTTCTAAGGTCAGCAAAAATTAAAACAAAGAGGTTGCACAGCTTACTAGCACCACAGTAGCAGTCCACGTTAAAATATTTACTTGACGTTTATATATATATATATATATATATATATATATATATATATATATATATATATATATATATATATATATATATATATATATATATATATATATATGAACAGAGAGAGAGAGAAGAGAGAGAGAGAGAGAGAGAGAGAGAGAGAGAGAGAGAGAGAGAGAGAACCGAGTGGTCACAGTCGACTGTCTATCGTTGTTTCTAAACCAAATGACCAGGTTCGAATCCTGATGGAGCAAAAACGTTTATTAATTATAATTCCCTCTCAGTGTAAGGTAAAGCCATCTGGATATTAAACATTTGTGGCTAAATATACGTCAATGTAAACAAGTCACGTGTGTACAAATTACAAAATATTCATATATATTATATATATATATATATATATATATATATATATATATATATATATATATATATATATATATATATAGATATAATATAGATAGATAGATAGATAGATAGATATAATATCCATGTATATATATGTAAATTTATATTTGTGTATGTTTAAATACTAAAAATTAATGAATGTATGTTGAGGCTCGTAAGTTTCAGAGGCTGCAAATGCAGTAGCCTTAACATCTCTGATTTTTTAAAAATTTAGAGAGTATTCCCATGCTTGGTGATAAAACAAAGGCATGTCTTATTTTCATACGCATTTTACTACATTTCCCTTCATCATGCTTTTCACACTTTTCATACATTTTGCGCCATCGTGATCATGTCGCATCCCACCGTAATTCCACTTCAAAATACATTTCTAATCCCACCACAAAAATTAACCTACAGACGCAAAAAAAAAAATGCTATAAAAAAAGGAAACGGTAAATAACTCTACCACTGACCTGACAAAGGGCACAACTCTTAAAATTCCACGTGATTATGTAAATAACCTTGAGAGACTTTTTTTTTTCAAGGAAAATGGATTGCTGTAATGATAACCGGCCATTGTTTATGTTTCAGGAGCGCGTAGGTGAGACCTCTTATCGGCGGGCACTAGAATTAGCTGGCGCATCTTGTGATCATCACAGCGTATTCTTTATTGGGGTAGGGTTTAATTTCTTTAAAGATCGGGGTGTAAAGACGGTTAGGAGAGAGAATTACTCACAGAAATTATGGCTGTAAACTTAGGATTTGAGAATTCTGGGAAAATCTTGAAATTGTCAAGGGAAATTCTTTGTTGCGGTATATCACTGAGTTTTCAATGGAAAACCATACCATATTTGGGGTGGGGAGGGTTGGGAAAGATAGACAAAGAATTATGGATAACTATTCAGGTCTGGTGACAAAGGCATATCTATTTAAAAACTACCAAGACAACAAAAGAGGTAATGACGAAGGCTATAAAATACTTTTCAAGATATAAGGACCTTGAAAAATGACGCAGATGAATGAATAGATGGTTGACAGAATATCAACGTAATAATTACGGAACAACACGAAAATTGTCTTGTCGAGCACTTTTCTCTAATAAGCCTTAACGGGGTATGAATTTTGACAATTATATCAAGTTGGAGGTCTTTGATGTTAAGTGTGCATTTACTCCAAGCTGCTAAGGGGTGTAGGTGGGTAGAAACATGGAAGCCAATTCCAGAAGGTACCACTTCAAGTCTATGGGAGGGGTAGGATTAGAGACCATTCCCAAACTCGTTCCACCCATCCCATGTAAAAGAGGAAGATCGAGCAATATTAAAAAAATCTAAGCATTACTGAAACTTGCAACTAACTTTAGGGGCTTACTATAGGCCGCGATGGATCACAGTAGAATGAGTAAGAATGGTGTTATGGAAATATACATAAGAAAATGCTGAACAAAGGGTGTGATTTAGGTTAGTCTACGAAACAACCGTAATGTAGGCTACATTATCAAATCCCTTTTGACTGTAAAGAATTTATTATCGAGTGAACGGATCCCAGTAATGTAAAATAGTTAAAACAATGTTGCCTAAAATATTACTATACTTGGGCCCACTAAAACGCCACTGAGCGTGAGGTTAATTCCTTCAATGTTGGAGAAAAAAACTTGCAACAAAATTTTGTAGCATCGGGTCATATGTATACTGTATACAGTAACATTTCAACTTATCAGACCTCAACTTAGCGAAATTATGTACTTACCAGCTACCATTTTATGATTATTTTTCCCTAGGCTGCAGTTTTAGATGCGTTATATTTTCAGATATCTCCCTTATATTGAATGTTACTGTAAGTGTAAAAAGCACAGGTTAGTTTTGGGTTAGGAAGAATGCGGGATTACAGTTAGCCATCAGATATAGGGAAAAGATTAAGTGCAGGCTATAATATGGGATCTTTGTTGCTTAGCGGACTTTGCCACTTATCAGAAAGGCCAGACCCCCAAGTGTCTGCTAAGTTGTGGTGTAAAACATATATGCCCTTGTAAAGTTCGGTCACAAGTGCAAGGAATGTGTTTTCATGGACATTCCTTCAGAGGTGATTTCAGCTCTACCTCCGCCAAGCTTGGAATGGAATGGAATGGAATATAGAATTTAGGGCAAAGGCCAAGCACTGGGTCCTATGAGGTCATTCAGCGCTGAAAGGGAAATTGAGAGTGAGAGTAGAAGGGCTTGAAAGGTGTACAACAGGAGGAAAACTTCGCAGTTGCACTATGAAACAAAGTGTGAGTAGAGGGTGGATAGCAAGATGGGAGAGAGAATATGAGTGGAGATACAGTGAAATAAATAAAGGGTTGCAGCTAGGGGCCGAAGGGACACTGCAGAGAATCGTAAGTAATGCCTACAGTGCACCGTGTGAGGTGCACCGACGGCACTACACCCCTAAGGGGGCCAAGCTTGGAGACTCCATTTCTGTTAACTGTTTCCCATATTCTGATAACCTACTCTACGACAGACAGTCCTATTGCTTATTTAAAAACTGAATTTATTTACCCTAATAATCACCCTGTCCATAGCGCCCTAATTTATTTTTTTTTGGGGGGGAGGGGGTTGGATGGGATAAATAAGGGTATTTGGGTTCGCGGTCCTGTCGTCCTCCGCATTAAAAAAAATTGACTTTGTTCTTTGCATAATTACCTTGATAACAGACAAGTCTAGACACCCGTGGTTATGTGAAGAGCCACTTTTTGTACTTCACACCTGAGGAAGTGCTTTATGGCGATTTTACCTCAAGTGTATGAGACATCCGGTCATTTTCGTACTAAAAATATATACCTTTTACAATAAAAAACTGTCTGGGAATGCATGGTAACTTCGTGACATCCTGGAGAAGTGGCCTGTTCACTAATTTCGAGGGAATGAAAGATGACTCCCAGTCATTCAAGGACACCTTGATTTGATGATAGTAAGACTCAAGTTGAACTCCCTCCTTCCTCAAATGGTAGCAAGACCTTCTAATGCTCCGTGGGAGAAGTCAAATGTGAGTTAAACGCTTCGCATCACGCAAATTGCTAGAAAATATGTTGATGGTTAAGACTCTGAGAATCCGTTTATTGAAACTGCCCGAGAAAATCCTTAATGCAGTGCCGTCAAATCATCATTATCGCAAAATAACAAATCGGCATCACATTTAAGTGGTCTGTGAACGCAACCGAATTACCGAGGGATTTTGCCGCGTAAATTGGGGACTGAAGACCTCGCGGATGTTTTAGCACGCTTCGTAACGCCGGGCAATTCTCTCCTAATGGGACCTGCAGCCGCTATTACCGTCGGAAGATGTCCCTGGGCAGGAAATTGCAGGATACAGGCTGATGCCCTTTTGTCTTCCGACGATGCAGGAGGATTAGAATGGCTCGCAGACGTGGGATCCGATTGCGTGGCGTCTCGGAGGACCAGAATGTAAAAACGCGCCGTTACGTCCGGGGTCATGACGTTTATTGTCGTGTTGGTTTTGCGGAAGACGGAGTGCTTGGAAAGTAGACTTACAAAAGTACTCACGCCAAAATGTGCTCACAAACACCATTTTCTCCCCTCGGCAAACTTCAATTACATTTTTTTTCTTTCTGAATTCAAGTCTGGAAAGTTTTTGACGAGAAATCCAGCATTTCCGGAACTCGAATGAACTGATGATGGAGGGTTTTCCTGTAAGAGAAGAAGAAGAAGAAGAAGAAGAAGAAGAAGAAGAAGAAGAAGAAGAAGAAGAAGAAGAAGAAGAAGGGTAGGAGGAGAAAGAAGAGGGGGGTGAGGGGAGAAAGGAGAAGAAGAAAAGACAGACTGAGAAAACTAAGAGAGGCGGATAACCTTCTTATCATTTCTGTACCATCTATTTCAATTCATTCGGACCTATATACATGAAAGAGAATGGAGAAATAAAATCGAAATAAGGATGGGAGGGATAAAAGAGAAGACGGGCGTGTGAGAAAAAGAGTAAACAGAAGACTGACGAATTATCACTAAATGATTTATACATTCCTGCTCTTTCTCTCTCTATCTCTAACACCGAATGATTATATTTTCATGCTCTCTCTCTCTCTCTCTCTCTCTCTCTCTCTCTCTCTCTCTCTCTCTCTCTTCACTAAATTATTTAGGGTTTCCTGCTCTCTCTCTCACTAAATTATTTATGCTTTCCTGCTCTCTCTCTCTCTCTCTCTCTTTCACTAAATGATTTATACTTTCCTGTTATCTCTCTCTCTTCACTAAATTATTCATATTTTCCTGCTCTCTCTCTCTCTCTCTCTCTCTCTCTCTCTCTCTCTCTCTCTCTCTCTCTCTCTCTCTCTCTCTCTCAAGATGATGAACATCAATTTAAGAGATAAACTGAGACCCCCTTCATAAAAATATCGTAAAAGAGGCCATTATGTTAACTCCGAGGCATCTGGGTAAATGGCCTCGAATTTTACGACGGTGTAATGAGCTAACGTTAAAATAACGAATCTAATAGACATTTACAGTCAGGCCTCTTTGTTATTCGGCCGATCTTTCTATTTGGATATTTTCAAAAGCATTATTGCAACCGCAAACTCAAGTGTGGAAATACATCATGATTAATAGTCTATGACTTTCAATAACCTCGACAATTTCGAAGACAGAAACTCGATATCTGAAGCACAATAGGTCCATGATGAAGGAACGAACTTTCAAGAGCGCCACTTCCGTCACTAAAAGGCTTCTTCGTCAGTCCAAAAGCGCAAAAAAATAAAAGAAAAAATTGTCAAATTTTCTGGCTACTGCAGGAAAATACAAGTTATTCGGGTTGGCATTTTCCCGATACATAACCGAGTACTGGGACCTTTCCCTGAAAAAAGCGGGACGCCATATCTTAAAAACTAACCGTAGAATTTTCTTGAAAATAATCTCGTTATGTTTCCCACACCCAAATTACAATAGAAAAACCACTCAACCTAACCTAACCTAGGGGCATGGCAAAAAAAAACCGGGGCTGGTGCAATATTAGTAGACAACTCAGGAATTTGCCACCGGGTGGATCATATGAGCCCCAACAGGAACCTCCAAAAAATAAAGGATGATGACGATGATTATCATGATGATGATGATGATGATGATGGTGGTGATGATACGTATCTCGAGTTGATTTCCAAATTTCCAGTGTCCCTAGGTTAAGGTATATTTGTAATACGTTGGTTATCATGATTGCTATGCATACTTCGAAGGTTATAATAATAATAATAATAATAATAATAATAATAATAATAATAATAATAATAATAATAATAATAATAATAATAGAGAAACAAATTCACAGTTATGTATGGGTAAAAATACATTTATAAATAAATCTAAAGAGAGATTTATTTTTTAATGTATTTGTACCCATGCATAAATGTGGATTTGTTTATCCGTTTTAAGACATGCAACTATGAGTATTTTAATAATAATAATAATAATAATAATAATAATAATAATAATAATAATAATAATAATGGAATATAAAATTTAGGCCAAATGCCAACCACTGAGACCTACGAGGTTTTCAATGCTGGAAGGGAAATTGAAAGTAAAAAGGTTTGAAAGGTGTAACAAGAGGAAAACCTCGCAATTTCACTATGAAACAATTGTTAGGAGAGGGTGGAAAGACAGATGGAAGAGACAGAATATGAAAGGAGGTACAGTAAAAGGAATGACAGAGGTTGCAGCTAGGAGCCCAAGGGACGCTGCAAAGAACCTTAAGTAATGCTTACAGTGCACCGCGTGAGGTGCACTGACAGCACTACCCCCCCTATGGGTATGATAATAATAATAGTAATAATATTTCACGTTCAAAACCTCGTAGTTTTCCCCTAATACTCAACATCCGTGGAAAAATAATAAATTGGACTTTTCACAACCCAATTCTGAAAACGTTAGGAAAATTTTACAAATAGTATTAGAAATAGTAAATGTTCTGATAGTAATTTTGTCACTAATGCTGTCAGCATTACTACTACTACTACTACTACTACTACTACTACTACTACTACTAATAATAATAATAATAATAATAATAATAATAATAATAATAATAATAATAATAATAACAAATATAATAATAATAATATCTTACAGTAATAATAATAATAATAATAATAATAATAATAATAATAATAATAATAATAATAATAATTATGATCACAATGACAGTATTATCATCATAATTTACCATAACTACGACGAGCTTATAAAAAAGTTAAATTAGTTTCTCTTTTCTTGAATTATACAGTATTATTCTCCTATGTTGCATTAACGTATACCGCCCTCTCTCTCTCTCTCTCTCTCTCTCTCTCTCTCTCTCTCTCTCTCTCTCTCTCTCTCTCTCTCTCTCTCTCTCTCATGAGCTTTTTATTTTTATCTACATGCCGAATCAGTTTTTCCTCACTCCAACTCTTGCGCTCTCTGTCGTGTAAATCGTAGAGAGCCGTTCATATAACATCGTTTTTACGTAGGCCGACGGTAAAGGCAACCTAATGTCCTAGACGTTAAGGAGACAAGATGGAAAGAGATAATAAGAGAGGGCTAACCACCACACACACACACACACACACACACACACACACACACACACAGGGAGAGACTCACCCTTGAGGAGGCGACGAAATAGACAAGGTACGAAGTGACCACCACGACGGCCGCTAGGTTTGCCCTCGGGGACGCCATCCTGGAAAGAGAGAAAGGAGGGCCTTTTGATTATGAAGGCAGGCAGCACAGAGATCTTAGACGCCATCTTGGAAAGATGAAAAGGACGCCGTTGTACATGAAGTGAAATTGATGCCTGCACCTCACGTTACAATGTGAGGAAATGCATTTTTCATTGTTTCTTGGAGGGTATTGCAAGCTGGTGTACAGTTCATACTTCCTGCCACGTGATAAACAAACAAAAGATGCCTGATGCACATGCAAGCATAAAGTTGTGCAAAATAAGGGATAAAAACGAGGAATATACTGTCAGATGCTTCCACGCCGTTTTTTGCCTGGAATCCATACTTTAGTGCGCGCACATGCTTTTTACGCAACGCTCAATTCTTTTATTTTTTCGGCGTCCTTTTCGGTCCCAACTGTAGCCCTCTGCCTTTTACTCTTCCTCCATTCCATTTGTTCTTCATCTGACAAAGTTGGCCTACTTCTTTAACTCTGCCTCGTACTAATTTCCACCTGCCTCCACCCACCCACCCTCATCCATAAACAAATCCTTGGGACAGGCCTATGAGAACCTACCAATGTGACTGTAGGGTAGTTAAACTACTGATAACAATCTACGGATGTCATTCAGAAATGGACCTATAATAATCGAAGAAAGGTATAAATCGATATGCAAGAATTAATTATAACTACAATTAAGTAACGGCATGAACACTACTATGTACACTGACAAACGAACCTCCTGAGTAATACTTACCCAACTCTTGTATAGTCCACCTTTTAAAAAAAAAATTCAAATTGTAGAGTTGGTGATCAACTTAATTCAGGAATGGAGCGACTGTTAAATATATGACAGATGGAAATTTTATGAAATCAAAAACGATCAGAGTTAATATTCACTTGAAAGTGCTGCCTATAGTTAAAAATGGAAGCGAAGCAGTGATGACTGATGCTACAATTAATGTAATAAGGGAGACTGAATTAATGGCTTTTGTATACGGAAAAAACTATTACAGCAAAGTCTAAGACTTTCTTATTTTACCAAGAGGTTATTTTCCATAAACAAGGGTGGCTCCAGAAAAATGGGGTTTACCAAATTTGAAATGGGAGAAAATGAATGGAACTTGTTGAAACTGACTGTCTGCAAAGTATAAATGGAATAGGAATAATCGAATAATTAAACAGCTGACATACAAAGTCTGTAAGGGAAGTATGTTACAGATGAATAAAAAATGCCGTGGTGGTTTTTTTACGTTAGGGAGAACAGAAGAGGAAGGATTCTACAAAGGTCCTAAAATTAAATGAATGCGACATGCCATTTAACCGAGAAAATTAACATAAGAGAACCGTAAGTTCTCCTGTCGCACAGTCTAATGGGAAGGATACCTCACAAGTTCACATCTATCTCAGGCTTGTATTACGACTCTTGCTGATCTCCTAGGGCAGAAGAGCGCAGAATTTGAGAGGAAATGGAGAGGACATATAAGCCTGGCTTTCCTAAGACAAATAGCAACCATCTTTTACACCTGTTGGATGCTTGGAAAGGAAAAATAAAAGCATTCTCCTCCCACTGCCAGATGTGAGACCAAATGGCGATGGGCGTGGCGTTTACAGCCCTACCCAGCGATGATATTGCAAAAAAAAAAGAATACAATATTAAGTCTTGGGGTACTGAGTGAGCGAGGGTGTGGTCCGAAACATAAAGAATTGTATGATAGCAGATTAATTTCTTTAACGAGAGGCAGCTGGATATATTGGCATTTAGTGGGCCAGAGGTGACAGAAATTGATTGCCGAAAGCAATTTGTTTCCAAAGAAGTAATTTTACAAGTGTACCTAGAAAGAGAAATGATGAGGAAACCTTTGATAGATTATCCGTTAGCACATTGAACTGATGAATGGAAAAATGATAAGGGAATGGTAAAAGGTATATCTGATTACTGTTTGATTGAAGCAAAGGTTAAGATAGACAGAGTTCAAGTTTGAAAAGATTGGGTGAACATGTGCCTGTAAATGTACATAAGATAATGAGTTTGAAGGAAGTGAGAAGAGTATATGGAGATAATGGATGAAAGGTGGAAGAAGTAGATGATGAATACTTAAAATTGGAAGATGGAGTAACATAGTTAGCAGGGAGAGTTTTGGGGACACAAGTAGTTAAAAGGAGGGGATAAAACCAGTAAAAACCAGTAAGTAACAGGATGTGGAAATCAGAGGTTACTTGAAGACAAAACTGAATTATCTGCGGTGCAATTGCAGGAAAGACAAGGTCAGATACCGACCCACAAAAGTTTAAACTTGGTAGTCAAGAAGAAAAAGAGAGAAAAAGGATTAACTTGAGGAAAAACTTAAATTCAACAAGCTGCTAACAGAGAATTAACAGATTCCAGAATAAAAGATGCAAATGGAATGAAGCTAGTTGAAGTGAATGCAGGCCTAGGTTGATGAAGTGAATATTTTAGAGGTTTGTCTTATGTGGATGATGTATAAAGGCAGATCTGGATAATGCAAGAATGCAAATGTAAATCTGAGAATGCTTGAGGAAGTCACTTTTAATGATGTAGCCCCGAAAGAGGGACAAAGTCTCCAAAAGAGATTCTCAACACGTCTTCAAAATACTTACTCGATCAACCCAGGGTTGCAATTAGTAGCTGAAAAAAAAATGAGTTGGCGTTTGGATGAGGAAAAGGTATCAAGGAAAGGGTGGGAAGAATAATAGTAAAATTGCTTAAGAATAAATGTGATACACGAGACTGCAACAAAGACATAAGGTTACTTTGCATACCTGGGAAGGTGAACGATGCAACTTTGATGAAATAAGACATATTGATAGGGCAAGAAAAGTGTGCGTTTAGACAGAGGAGTGTGTGGATCAAGTGTTATAAAAGTTATATCAGCAATTATATCAGAAGTCTGAAAATAAAGGCAAAAGTCTTGTAATAAGTCCAATAGACAAGCAATGTGAAGGGCACTGGGGTTGTCTGGCATAGCATATAAGTTGTAGTTGCTGAGAGGAACTGAAAAATTTTACGGAGGAAGTAAAGCGTGTAACAGGATGCATCAAAAAATGTAATTGAGACCATGACTGTTCTGGTACAAATGTTGGTCTGAAGCAACAGTGAATGTCTCATGGGCTGTTCAATTATATGCATGAATGCAGTGACACGGGATTTCAAGGGACATTAAAATAAAGTACAAATTTATATGATATGGAAATTATCCTGGAACGGAGTGTGGAATCACTCATATTTGGAGATGATACAGCGATGCTTGGGGAGTGTGAAGAAAAACTGCAGACACTCGGAAAAGAGTTTGAAACTATTTGTAAGCGAAGAAAGTTGAGAGTAAATGTGAGCAAGAGTAAGGTTATGAAGATAAAAGGGAACAAAGATCACGGAGAAATCAGTGTTAATATGGATGGATGAAGAATGGATTCATATAAACATCTGGGCATAAATATAACAGATGCCAGCAGGCAAAGAGATGTGAGCCAAAGAAAAGGTAGTTAGTTAGTTATAAATGATTTGTTTAACCAGACCTCTGAACTCTTTTAGGGTTCTTCTCGGGCTGGGAAAAGAAAGAAAGGGTTGTGCGCAAAAGATTAGGCATAAACTTGAATTATCCATGGAAGCCAAGGTGCAAAAATATGAATGGAATGTTGAGCCGTTTCTCCTATATGGAAGTGAAATGTGGGGTGGTGAATGTGAGTGAAAGTAAAAAGGTTGAAGCTGCTGACTTGAACTGCTTTTGGCCTAAGTAGAAACTGTAAGAAAGTTGAGAGGACCGCTCAGGTGGAAAGAATGGACAGGAAGAAGGAGAATGTGTACAAGATAGGGGTGAATGGCGCAGTATGTATTGGGGGTTTGCGTGCTGCTGTTGAGCCTTCAGTGCAGGTGTATAAAGCCGTTAATGTTGTTGAAGTCTTAATGCACAACAGGTTCAACCATGATTCACCAGTTTAAGTCATATGGATATATATATATATATATATATATATATATATATATATAATATATATACTCGATAGTCAGCTTCATGCGCATGCGCGCACACGTTTGGACTCACACATGTAAGTGAATATGTATGTACTCTGCCATATAACTTTTGCATATTAAAAATATATCTAAGTACATGCTTGTAGGTGTGTATTTCATACTAAATAGATCTATATAAGCCTACTTTTGTACATACAACACACTTGCGCACATACTTTCATACACACACACACACACACACACACACACACATATATATATATATATATATATGATTATTATCACTTTTGTACGTGATTCACTTATCACACATTACCACAGGTTAAAAATAAGAGACGGGGTGTAGGTCCTGACCGGTTTCGACTTTATTTCCAAGCCATTGACGAAGGACTGATACAGAGTATAAGAAGTCATAAATATATATACTACAGGAACAGTACTGACGAACATACACAACCGTTAGAGACTATGTGTGTGTGTGTATGTAAGTATATATATATGCGCAAGTGTGTTGTATGTATAAAAGTAGGCTCATATAGATCTATTTAGTATGACTACACACCTACAAGCATGTACTTGGATATATTTTTAATATACAAAAGTTATACGGTAGAATACGTACATATTCACTTCCATGTTTGCGCGCAAACACGTGTGTGTGCGCGCGCGCTTGTGTGTGCGTGTAAATGGGATTACAAGCATGAAGTTGACTATCGAATGCCGTAAGTAATTTTGGTATTTTAATTTTTAAATATTTACCTCCGTGAAAATAGTTTTCCTGGACCGTCAATCATATTATACATAAAATCTCATGGATAATACTCCTTATAGCAAACAAACTGTTACGAATAAAAAAAAATACACATTTTAAAATTTTATTATACTGATTTTTTTCGTTAAAAAAATCTGTTAGTTTATTATATATACCACACAAGTTGGATAATACAAGTATGTCACCAACGACAATTTGCAACAAAATAAAAATCATACATGAAACTGAAAAATGCAGAAAAATCACGGTTCAAACGATTCAGCTCAAGCACTGCAAGTGTTCCCTAAATAAGGTTTCAGTCACCGAACATCAACAGAGGTCACCTCGACGTCAGATAAGGTCACTTCAAAATTGGAACCCACCCTACGATAACTTCAGCCAACAAGACACCCCCCAACCCACGCCCCCCTCTGTCCCGATGCAATCACAACCAATCCTGGATCTTGAAATGTCACCAGAGGGCTAGGTGAGGACCTCTCGAGGTCAAACGAGGTCACCTCGATGCCGAGCACCCCCTTCGCTGCACAGGCACCTGCCTAAGCCTTACCTTCAGATCTCCAGTCGAAGCGTGTGGGAAAGAGAGACTGCGGAGTGGAAGGAACCTACGAGTCTTATATATACCCGTCCCGGGTCATACATCTCGTAGCCCTCGTGCTTCTTCCCACCCACTACCCATCCCAGAACCTACGCCCATCCCAGAAACCCACGCCCACAACTTGGACTCATTCTAAACGGCTAAACATTCTAACATCCACTGTGCTCGCTTCGACCACATGGGGTGGGACGCTCCTCATGCATTCACACCTTTATTATTCATTTTGTCCTATGTGTCACTATCTAAAGCAAAACGATTTATCAATGAACGATTTATATATATATATATATATATATATATATATATATATATATATATATATATATATATATATATATATATATATATATATATTTTTTTTTTTCCTTAGGCAATGAACGACCTATCTTTCTCTCTCTCTCTCTCATAAAGTAATGTACGACCTCTCATCTCTCTCTCCTAAAGCAATGAAACCTATCATATCTATCAATCACTCTCCCTCCTTAAGTAATGACGACCTCTCATATCTCTCTCTCTCTCTCTTTCTTCCTCTCTCCCCCCTAAAGCAATTAACGACCTATCATATCTCTCTCTCTCTCTCATAAAGCAATGAACGACCTCTCTCTCTCCTAAAGCAATGAACGACCTATCATATATCTCTCTCTCTCCTAAGGCAACGAATGACCTATCATATCTCTCTTTCTCTCTCTCTCTCTCGCTCTCTCTCCTAAAAGCAATGAATGACCAATCATCTTTCTATTCCGTCTATATCTATATTTCTCTCCCACTCTCTACTGAAACTATGAATGACCCATCATCTCTGTCTCTCTCTCTCTCTCTCTCTCTCTCTCTCTCTCTCTCTCTCTCTCTCTCTCTCTCTCTCTCTCTCTGCTAGTAAAGACCTTCAGCCTTTCTAATGACATTATAAAAAAATAAATAAATAAAATCAAACTAAAACATATAGACAAACAAGCAACCTCTCTGCCTGCACTGCTTGTACACAAGTCTCCCACCATCTCTTGCCACCGCGCAACTGGGTTCTATTCTACCCCCAGATGAAATAAAGAGATGTTACTCTTTGGTATTTTAAAAGCGCTGAATACTTACCTTTACTCGTTGTTTTGATTTCATATTTTCTCACTAACTAGTTTTAAGTGACCGCTTTAAATGTTTAAGAGTTTATGAACTGAACTGAATTGAATATAGAATTTAGGTCAAATGTCAAGCACTGATGCCTAAGAGGCCATTCAGCGTTGAAACGGAAATTGACAGTAAAAGGTTTGAAAGGTCTAACAGGAGAAAAACCTCGCAGTTGCACTGTGAATCAATTGTTGGGCGAGGGTGGAAAGTAAGATAGAAGAGAATATGAATAGAGGTACAGTAAAAGGAATGAAAGGGGCTTCAGCTAGGGGCCGAATGGACGCTGCAAAGAACCTTAAGTAATGCCTACAATACTGACGGTACTACCCTCCTACAGGTTAAAAAGTTTATGTATCGTAATTTAGTAATTGTTGCGCATTTATTTACTTAAGCGATGGGGTACTTAATTCACTTGTTCAGTTAAGCATAATCCACGATACTTATCTGTCCTTAACTTGGTACCAAGTGACCTGTCTACTTATCGCATTTGATTACTTATGTAACAAGGTCCTTACTTTACCTGTGTATTCTTTTTATATATATTTACAAAAAGTAATCGTAAACTTATCTTCGCTTGACCTGAGATCCTAAATTTACCACATCTCTTCTGGAACCCCAACAGTGTATTATCATATTTCACTTAAAAAATAATGAAATTTCATATTTATCCATTTCTCAAAATAACGTCTCCATTAATTGAACAGTTTCACCCCTTATTTAATATATATTTGCTATATCAGCCTCTACCTTAACCAGTCCATTATTTAATCATTCGTTTTTATTAATCGCTTTACGTAACGCAAGCGTTAAATTACCTGACAGGCTCATTAGACAAAGGGCGGATATGGCGCGCAAAACTTCCCCGAGAACAATGGCTAATTGAGTGGCAGAGTCTCTGTAAGACTTTTTTGGCCTTCGCCCAGCTTCTGGGGACAAGAATTTTTCTCATGTCCCCCGAACTACGTGCAGTCCTATACACTACTCTGAGCTGTGGATTCTAGGTCTTTCTACACTTTGCTATGAGCCGTGGATTCTAGTTCTCCCTATATCATAGTCTTTATTTATATATTTTGTTGGATGTTGTTACTTACTTCTCTCTGCCTTTATTTTTTTTTTCTTACTTCTCGTGTAAGGGGCTTCTCCTCTGTGGAGCTCTGTCGTGGAAATTTTGGGAATTTTTTGTTTTTTCCATAATATAATGATAACAAATGTCCATATATTACTTTAAAAAAATCATAATAAAAATAATAATAAATCCCTGTCAAAAATAAGATTGTGTAAGAAAAAACACTGACCGCAACTATTCATTGAAGAGACATCAGTATTCAGCATTATTTTAATCAAAAGAAAATTGTGACAAAACGATTACATGCACAAGTCCATTTACCATAGACGAAGCTGTTTCCCATAACAGGGGGACGAAGCTGTTTCCCATAACAGGGGGTAGCTCCTGAGAAAATAAAAGATAATGATAACTGACACATTAATTCTTCTGATTCTGAATCGTGGACTAACCCCAATGTTTAGAAGACTGCCAAAACACCAACCGCTTCCCACACCCGCACAGAAGGTTCGTCAGTTGTGTGCCAAGCTCTGTACAGAGACACTGCGTCATTCTCCTCTATCTCACACACACTTAAGCTGGTATTTGAAGTTAAGGCCTTTCTTTCCAATATCTCTTCGACCAAATTTATCCATCCTCCTTTCTCCTCACACCTTTTATTACTCAAACAATCCAACTTTAGTTTCAAACTTTTTTCATTCGTCCCCTTAAACGAAAATTGGTTCATCAATCATTTCGTCCTTGGCTTCCGTAGACACTAAGAGCCTCTACACCTATATTATGACTTGCATCTACTCTCACTATACCAGCATCCACTATATTTACCCTTAAATAGCTACAGGATAAGAACCAACCACTGTCATTCTTCCACAATCATTTCTCCTCATAACCTCACAATTGCACTCAACTTTCTCCTCTCGCAAGCACTTTCGAAATCTTTCACTAGTTTCTTTAGTTCATCTTCACTATCTCCAGCCAGTAGTGCATCATCTGCAAACATCAGCTATTCCACATTTTCTCAAACGAAGACTTTGCACCAACATCCACTGTCCGTTCTGTCAACTCTCACGTCACTCAATCCATGAAGATATCAAAAGGCGATGTAGCCATGAAACAGCCCTTTCTCGCTCACTTTTGTGTAAGAGCAGTCATGGCCCTGTTTGCAAATTCAAACATGCACTGCATGTGTATATATATATATGTATGTATATATATATATATATATATATATATATATATATATATATATATATATATATATATATATATATATATATATATATATATATATATATAATTCTATTAATTCTTTCAAGCTAGGGAAGGATTTTGCCTCTTCATAAAGTAGCTGATGATGCGATTAACAATCACCTATGAAAAATCTTACATCATTACTGCAATCGCATGGACGTTTCTGAACAATTAGTTCCTTCGGAAATTGAATGCACAACGAATGAGAAGATATATATAAATACATAATATATATACATACATATATATAAACATATACAAACATATATATGTATATAATATACATATATGTGTGTGTCTTTGTGTGCATATACATATATTTATATCTATATGACTTAAACAAGATATCAACATCACTGAGTGTCGAAGCAAAAATACTCTGAGCAATCTTAATTACAAACACGTTAAAATTTTTTATTCACAATGTCCCCAAAAGTATATCGAAAAAGAAGTGTGTAAAATGAGAAGGGTTTATTTACAATTACTCTATGTACTCAGCAGCAGAGGAAAAGTCTTTCCTGTCTGCTTTTTAAGCATCCTAAGAAACCCATTTTCTTGCATTTTGAACACGTGCTTTGCGGTATAAAACAGAAACCAGTCGAAACAGAATTCGAAAAGATCTTAAAATAATATAAAGACCATCG
>NC_089770.1:19087080-19099580 GCF_040412425.1 Macrobrachium rosenbergii | reverse complement strand
GGGCGTCACTCCATTAACATTATAAAAGTTCAAGTATTTCTATTTATTTCATTTCCCTGGTTCGAGCTCACTTCAATTACTTGAAGGAAAACATCTCACTTACCACTCTATCTCTTATTCAAATCAAAATTACTGGTGGGTCAACGAATGAAACTCTGATATAATATTTTAAATACAAAAATTTATTTCTAAATTCAAAGATTATACATGACATTTAACAGTCTCAGGGAAATTTATTATTACTTGAAAAATTGGATTAAATCGGAATTAATCATCAGTCAAAATTAAATCAGAAATTAATTTATTAATTCATCAAAAATTATTCAAGAAAGATTTAAATTGTTAAATAACAAAACTTGATTGAAAGGAAATATACTGTAAGTAAATTAATTCCCACGTGCTAAACAAAATAAGGCAAATAAATCAATCATTTAAAAATGTGGATACAAAAGACACAGAAATATACTCTGCAAAAGATTAAATATCAAAAAATGTAAAGCAAAAATTAAGGCAATAGCAAATACATCACATATATGCATAAAAGAAAAATTCTTCAAAAGATAAAGCATAAAACATATAACACGAAAAAAATATTAAAAAAGTGAAAAGGTATCTTTACATATAACCACTGCAGATATTATTTTCAGTGCACTGAAACCCAATAATTATATTACAATACCTTGGTACCAAATTGCTTCGTGTTTTTAATCAGGCGCCGTTACACACACACTTAATAAAATACACTGTTCAGATAACTCAGACACATTTACTAAGGAATTAAACAGTTAAAGGATATGAGTGACCATCGTCTATCTAAATATCAATTACGTTAAAACAGGAAGAAATCCCGTAAGCCGAGAGAGAGAGAGAGAGAGAGAGAGCGCATCTCCCTTCAACAACGCCTTTTGGTCTCTGAATGTCGGCCCCTTGTAAGGCATCTTAGACGCAGCAGGGCACAGCCTATGGGTGCGGGGACAGGTCCCAGACGATGTTTTTATTTTAAAACTCTTTAAAATGATAATTAGAGACAAAGTGGAATTACAGTTAACACTAATATTTACATAGTTTCAGAACAAGAGAATCTCTAGTTATTATAATAAGAATGGAAAATATCGCTTCACATAACATTCCTCAGTGACGTTCGGCAACTTTCGTAATGGAATTTCCCACCCCTCTGTTTTGACTGGGCCCCATAACGCCTTGTACGTTAATGGATTTAGTCATATGAGAAGGTGTTAATCTCAGCAAGTTTTGAATAGTGACTAAATAAATTGCGTCCCTATACAATGAACAAGGCTCTCAGTCTCTCTCAGCTCAACGCATACGTCGTCCTCTCAAATCATATAGCGTTTAACCACTAACTTTACGCTAACTCTTTTACGGCATACGCGTATCTGAACACAAAATCACAGTTATACAACAACTCACACATACACACGGGGAGATTACTGCATTATGAAAACCACAGCATAAGACTATATATATATATATATATATATTACAGCATTAAGCCATTTCCCATAAGGGGAAAGACACTGCACCAAAATTCCCACAACATTAACCGCTTGAACACCTACAGAGAAGGCTCATCAGCATCACGTCAAGCCCCCTAAACACACTAGACTTTTCGACTCTATCTTGTACTCATTCTCCTGCTTCTTGGATGTAAGGAACTTTCTATCCATTGCCTCTTTCACTCTTTCCAGGGGTCCTTTATTCCTCACACAGTAGGACTGTGGAACAGTCTCCCTGAGGATGTCGTGAAATTGGAACTTCAGAAGTTCATGCGAATATGCAATGCATTACTACCCTAATACAATGCTTCTTGTACTTTAATATATTTTGATCTATTAATTAATTCTTATTTTTAATTAGTGAGATCTCTCCTTTCTGTATTTCCCTTTGCCTTCTCTTGCTTCCTAATGAGCACCATATTCTTTGGAAGCTTGAATTTCAAGTCAATAGCCCCTGTGGGCTTCTCCCATATGAATAGGGTTCATCTTCTGAATAATAATAATTATAATAATAATAATAAACCTTTCTGAGAGTATTCTCCTCCTTTCTCCTCAAAATTCTAATTATACACTCTTTTCATCGAACTCAGTCGTTTATTCTTTCCACATGACCTAAGTTACCTAACCCACTCAAAACACTCCGATCCATCTGTCCACTTATGCTAAAACTTAACAGTTCATCTCAACAGGTTCAACGTTTTCTCTTTTATTCGCATTTAGCATCCATACTTCACTTCATTAAGAACAGCAAGTTCAGCAATTCCTACAAAAATTCGCAATTTAGCCTCATCAGAATATTGTTTCACCTGTTCAGTGTCTCGCCTCTTTTCTCATCATATTTCCATCTGTTACATTTACTCCAAAATATTTATACGAATCAGATTGTTCCATTTTCCACTATCAATACTAATAGTAAATGCTCCATCTTTTGGGGTTCCTTTTACATTCATAACCTTACTGACCGTTTTGTTTTGATTCCTTAAAAGCATTCTCGTGAAACACTATATTTAAGGATCTATGTCACGTAGGCTGAAACATGTCTAGGATGGAGAAAACTCAAGTGATGCTCAAGGATTATGTAAAACACACACACACACACACACACAGAACGATGGACCAAGAATCCCCTGGCAGAAGAGAGGAACTTTCCAAAATGTAAAACCAAGGCGTGAAATGGTCCTAGTCTCTTGAAACCTATAATCAAAAGGCCTAAAATTATGAATGGTCTTGTTAGAGGGGTTACATAACTAGAGTGTAAAAGCATGAATGAAAGATGGTTTGATTTATGATCCACTTTAAATGATATGGGCTTGGAATAATATGTCAGAACAACGAAATTTTTGTATGTTATGTTAATTCATAATTTCCCTCTGAAAAATAAGGGTTATTTTTTAATGTGCTTAAGTATTTCACTGTGAAAGTTTAGGTGCGTATGTAAATACAAGCACACACTTAGTGTACACACACACACACACACACACAATATATATATATATATATATATATATATATATATATATATATATATATATATATATATATATATATATATATAAATAATTGGTGGTCTAAAACATTAAAAGATAAAGAAAAAACATACAGACAGCATTCTACGAAGGTTGCAGGTTCTCAAGAAAATGGAGAAAGTATTATAGGAATCCAAAGAATACATAGACAATGGGTTCTACAAACCTCTCAAGAATATAAAGGTTTAGTATTCTAAGAATCTTATGAATTCATGTCAGTTAAGCTTCACTATGATGTATACAGTGGTTTAAGAACCCTACAGACCTGTGCGTCTCTTTGAAAAATGCAAGTGAAATCACCCTGGAAATACGGAGGAGGGCAGAGAATTCCTAAAAAGCGGTTAAAATCAGGTGACCCTGCATGAGTTGAATTGCTAAAGGAAGCCTTGGAATTAACTTTAAGTATAAGAATATGGTCGCAACACCTGCCTCCATAGGATAACGACACCATACATAAGGATGGATAAGTCTCACAAAAAATCTGGGGAAGCTGCCCAAGAGAGAAATGCACGGAGCCTCTGACAAGCGCCCTGAGCCACCTACAAGAAGACTATCCTATGACGAGATCCCTTGAAACCATAGCACTACACATTTTTACTTCCGAACCTAAATTACTAATGGATTGCAGGAATTAAATTTAAAAACCACTCTGAATGAAAGGACGAGTAGTATGAAATTAAGAAATAGGGAGAAAAATTTGTTTCGCGAGCCATGGAAGTATCCCATTTGTGTCTGTACTGTTCAGAAGCACTGTCTAAAGCTTATATCATATGTGGCATGAGATTGCATGGCTGAAGGCGAGTTTATGTTACTGTCTCTCTACGAATGGTAAAGACAGTTTTGAAAAATAGTTAATGGTTTAAAGGAAGAAAAGGGGAGACGACACAGTAGAACTCCGAGCGACACCATTAGAAATAGGAAAGGGTACAGATGTGGCGGTCATCAACGACAGGGGGGAGGAATGAAGCAATAATTGGTAGTTGGGATAACTAAGCCATTTGCCAGACCCAGTCAAATGTCCTAAGGATGAGAAAAGTGATAGAATGACCAAATGTGATAAGCTGGAATAGGTCATTTGATCTTGCCTCAATGATCAGGATGAGCACTAAAACTATATTTAAACAGGCTGCTTTATAAGTTCAGAGCATTGGCACAATAGCTGGAGTGGTCATTCCTCTAGTGCTTTCAAGATGAAGAATGAGTGTCAGCACTAAGGGCAAGAAAAAAATCGGCAAAATAACCAGACAGTCCCTTGTAAAAAAAAATTAAGGACCAAAAAGGATATAATCAATCCAGAGCTGGCTTGTTTGTTGTCAGTGCTTTTGCAGGCTACAGACTTTGCACACTGACATAATAAGAATCGAGTTGTGGCTAGGTGAGTCAAAGGGTCATCTGCGTTGGAATCATTTTATGATGAGTTACCAGGAAAACAGAGCCTATAAATAAATACATAGATGAATAAAGTATAAAATATGTGAATTATGACGAATGTAAATGAATTTCTGTGAGCCATTTGGGCAACAAAACCGTACGAGACTACTGAAGTAATTATTCACTTATTTGAGTTATCAGTTTTCTCGCACGAGAGCCAAAAATAGTCTACAGTCACTGTACCGCTTGTCTTTTGATTAGTGAAGATAAATATCATCGGATCCGGTCAGTTTTTGGTTGGATGACCACCAATGGCACTTACAACAGATCTTAGGAGTCTGATGCGAGTTCCAATAGGCCACGAAATCGGTCCCTGTTTGAAGCCAAGAAAGTGGATAAGGAATGGAAAGACAGGGGACATGCATACAATTCACACATAACTAGACGTACTCTCGTAATTGACATAGGCTATATACATGATAGTAAAACTACGAGTCCCTAACATATCTGTTTAAGAAACAAGTAAAAAATGAGCCGAAGCTTCTTCGGCGCAATCGAGTTTTCTGTACAGCCGCTACAGCGTATAATCAAGGCCATCGAAAATAGATCTATCTTTCGGTGGTCTCGATATAATGCTGTATGAGCCGCAGCCCAACCCTGGACAGGTAACGGTAAATCGCGTTACCTATTAAGGTAAAGCTGGGCATATATGACCGGCCGTAAAAAAGTTTTTTTTATAAAATATTTCCCAATAAGTTGTAAAGACAATTAGGGTTTGGCTTATTGGTTTCAACAACCCTTAATACTACTCTGGTGTTTAAATCAAACAAAGAATAGAAAAAATATTGTTACTAAATATTTCAAAAAAATAAGTTTGATTTTTTAATCACTTACAGTAAAAAATTTACAGAAAATCACAGAATTCAAATATTTACATAATCTTCACAGGACTTCATCCCAGGTGGTGTCTTGAGCACTGGAGAAAATCTGAAGCAAATTCGTCGAAAACGGAGAGAGCTGAAAGCATGAGAAAAACGTGAATTAAAATTTTTTGCAAACAAACAAAAAAAAATTGATCCTTTCATTGGCTACCAAATGACTATTGTATACATTTGAAAATTACTGAAAGTTATGTAATATATTGGTATATGATCTAAGAATACAATTATCATAAAAAAATTATATATTTGCGCACTTTAGTTTGAAAAAGACAAGTAAATGATAGTACCACCTTTTGAGGGACGATTTTTCACGCAATTCCTTCAAATAAAATATGTGGTACATCATCACATATGAGCTCAATCACACTGAATATTACATAATCTATAGAAAATTTCATAAGGAACAGGAATATAACAAGATTATAGCACTTACAATAAAAACCGAGTCACAGGGGCGAGCAAAGGTAGAGGAGGTGTGCATGTCGCAGGCAGCATCTGTGGGAAGAGGAACAAGTTATTATAATGTATGCTTTCAAGAGGCAATTAGGCTTACTGAACATTATTACTTTTGACTGAAATTCTACATGAATCTTTTCAGATGATACATGATAACTTTGAGCAAAAAAAAATTAGGAAAATAGGAATCTGTAAACCCCGAATGAACACTAAAATTGAGAGGGACGACTTTTCATGAAAATGATATATTCTCAAAACTTTACTGCAACATGAAAGAAAATATGTGGGGTCTTACCTAGACATTTTTGCAATTGGCACAACAGATAACCTGGTGGCTGGCACAGACAGGTTTATGACAATGAACACACAAAATTCTGCTTTTCTTGTGGGTGTTGCTGGGACACATGTAACATCTCGTGCGCGTTTCCAACCTCGAGGACGCTGCTTCTTGTGGTAATTCAGGAAGATTGAATGTTATTCTCATGATATGTTTCAGATCACGAGAGAGAAAAGTGAAGAGCCTGTACCTACGATTTACCCATTCGTAGCACAAGCCCTCCATCAGCTCCTTGTAGAACTGCCGCCTACTCTTCTTTGGAAGACTCGTGTTGTCGGTGTACAGAATATAGGAGTTCACCATCACCATGTTGAGCATTCCAAAGAAGTATGCTAGAGGCCACCATCTCGTCTTTCTTGCGCAGGAACTGATGCTGCATAGCTGATCAAAGCAATCAACTCCACCCTTAGTTGCATTGTAGAACATCTGAATGTCAGATTTGAAGTTCTCGATGACTGAAGGCTGGTGGTGGAATGTCGACAGCAGAAGAACCCGCTTGGTGGAGTTGACCCTCTGGCACTGCAAGGTGACGTTGTGGGCATACGAGAATGCAGCCACAGAAGAACCAACTTCCATCTTCTTGTTGATGACACACTGAGGAATATAGGGCTTCTGTCTGATGGTTCCTACCAGGTCCATGCCAACATCCTTCAGCGACAGGGCTAAGGGCAGGGAGGTGAACCAACTGTCTGTTGTCACTGTCCTTCCTCGTCTGTGGTATGGCTGAACAAGCTCCATAGTAAAACTCTCTCCTAACGTCATCCCCTTCGGAAGCTCAACACTCCCCTTGCCCATGTAGGGGATCGCATTGATCATGTAATGCGTGTCAGCATCACATGCCATGACCACCTTCAAGCCATACCTGGAGATAAGAAAAAACTATTGGTAAAAGTATAGCAATTATGAATAAATAAAAATCACTAAATAGAATAATAAAAATAAAAATAACAACAATGAAAATAAATAAACAAAATATATCACAAACATATATATAAAACAAGTATTATCATAAATTATTTGTCATAAATTTACTTACTTTGCTGGTTTATTTGGTATGTACATTTTGAAAGGGCATCGTCCACGGAAAGGAATCAACTGCTCATCAACAGTTATATGAGGCCCTGGCTTGTAGTTCTCCTGGCAGTGCTGGATGAGCATATTCCAAATCTTGCGAATTGGGGCCATCTTGTCTGTCTTGCGACGTTCCTGTCGAGTGGCGCTGTCGTCGAAGCGGATGACTCGTAGAAGGAAGGCAACCCGGCGTTCAGTCATGATAGCTCTGTAGACATGGGAGCCACCTAGCAAAGACCACATGTCCGATGTGGCCACATGGTTGTCCTTCCGTATTCCCGACAGGATCAAAAGACCAAGGAAGGCCTTCAGTTCCATCACAGAGACTTCCCCAAACGTGTAGCTATCAGCCTTCTTGAATTGTGGTCTCAGAGTCTCTATCTTCCGGTTGGTCTCTACACAAATGGCGGTAATCATTGTGGCATCAAAGAAGAGACCAAAGAAATCACAGGGCCTTGTAATGCCTTGTACTATGGTGCTGGAACTCCCCCTGGGGATGTAATGGGTATCATATCTAGGCAGGTCTAGATTGGCATCCCGGTGCCAAATTGTGCCATCCCTTGCCTCGACACACTCCTCTTTCAGCTTCTTGAAAGCAGTTCCTACAGCACCATGCAACTGGCCCCTTCTCCTTTTCCTGCTGCACAGTTCTGCAGATGTCAAGTTCTCTGATGGTATGTCATGGGACATACCATGGGACGTAGAAGGTCTTGAAGGGGGGTCGTCAAGGTCGTAAAAGTCTTCCTCGTCTGCTGGCATGATGTCCAAATCATTCACAATACTGACAGACATAGTAACATCGGAGACCACAGGCTTAGACTTCTTACAATGTTTGGAAGCGGGCCAAGGGTCGTGGGAACTTGTCGAAGCTGTCCAAGCTGAGGGGGACAACTTGGAGCTGCTCGAATAAAAGCTCGAAGTATGGAAGTGAAATACCTCATTGTCCTCGTGGTCTTCATCAACCTCATATGGGGCATCCTCTTCTTCCTCACTCTCACACTCTGGAAGGTTAATGAACGAGTTTTCCTCGTAAAGTGCGTTCGAAGAAGCCATGCTCTGAAAAAACACAAAAAACATCAAAATTTGGAAATCAGAATATCCGCCATATTTCCTTCTAGAAGCATGCCAGCTGGCTGCCGGTGGTTCTAGAAGTTTGGTAAATCTTTCACAAAAGTTGTATAAAAATATCAATAACACACATATAATGACAATTACGCTATAACCAATTATATGAAAACTTTGACTTTCACTAAACTCACGTGCAATGCAACACTGGGTCATAAATGACTGGTATACCCTTGAAAAATATGTTGTAGCGTCGAGATGAACAGAGAAGCAGCTACAGCAAGTTCGACTGCCGATTCACGGGCTAACATTTTGACTAATGGCAACCCCAACTGCGCAGTTCTTAAAAAACGTCTTTTTGCGCAGCGTCCTGGTTATACATGCCCAGCGTTACCTGTCCAGGGTATTAACCACGGCCTGATGGTGGCCTCTCCTATATCGTTGCCAGAAGCACAATTATGGCTAACTTTAACCTTAAATAAAATAAAAGCTACTGAGGCTAGAAGGCTGCAATATGGTGTCTGATGATTGGAAGGTGGATGATCAACATACCAATTTGCAGCCCTCTAGCCTCAGTAGTTTTCAAGATCTGAGGGCGGACAGAATAAAATGCAGACAGAAAAAAGCGCGGGCAGAATAAAGTGCTGACGGACAGACAAAGCCGCCACCAGGCCGCCACAATAGTTTTCTTTTACAGAAAACTAAATGGACCATCTCCGATCTGAGCAAACCTTGGACTGAACGCTGTAAAAATACCAACTCTTAAGCTATGCACGGAAGGGGTATGATTGCATATTCTTCCGAACATGTAATGACGCAAATCATTAGCCTCCCAAAGGAAGTTATTCTGTTTCTTATGGTTCACCCATTCATAGTCGTTGGATGAACGAACATAATATGTTCGTGCCCAGCTCGGGGAAAGGAAAACCAGACAAAGAGGAAAGTTGAGAAGATATGAAGATCGAAATGCGCTAACGGAACAAACACCGACGAGACTAATGAAAAGTTGGCTAAACGATTCATCACTTCTGGGAGATAACAGGCGCAATTAGAGGGAAATAAAGGTGGGGATCAAATTATCGTAAGTCTCTCCATTCACAGATAAACAACATAGCAAACCAATGGTTTAGATGATGAAAAAGAAGCGCTGAAGCGCACATTTACCTCTTCTCTCGGTGAACTACCAACCGTCGTTCGAATCACACTTCGAGAGATGTTTTGAAACTCTTCTATCGGCTAAGCGTTGAAACGAGACACACCGAGATGATCAAAATAAACCAGGCTCCACTTAACCTCTTGGGAAACCTTTAACGCCATCAAATGGTGCCTGGAGATAATTGAAAGCTGTTAAATCTCGATAGATCTGAACGCCATCTATTCCCTTCGTACCTCGAAGTCAAATTCTAGGCGTGAGAGCATCAAGCCTTTTCCACCGCGAACGGGTCACGAAGCATTTGAACCCTGGGGGCGGATTACCGCACGCGCGTCTCAAGGAAACGAGCGGGGGGGACGGGGGTGGGAAAGGGAGGGAGGGAGGGAGCAATGAAGTATTGGGGAAGGGGTGTTTTATGATATGATTAGGAGGGTGTTTGCCTTAATGGATGTGGAGGAGCACCGTCGAATTAACAGACGACAATGCTCCTCTGACTGCGCAAGCACAAACGCACCAAGAGATTCTTGCGACATGGAGGAAATTGGAAAAGTAAAAATTCTGTAGCATTAGTGCATAATTTTCATCTCCTCTCATCAAGGTATACGTATAATTTCATTTTTTCCTTCCTTTTATCGCATTTTGTTAAAACTGCAATGCAAGTTATTAGTGGCGTTTACAAGGTTTTTCAAAAATTACGAAGGAAAAAAAAATGCTGTCACTAATTCGATTCTGTGAGTATGCATATATAGGCTATATATATATATATATATATATATATATATATATATATATATATATATATATATATATATATATATATATATATATATATATATATATATATATATATATATATATACATGCAAATATATATATATAATATACATACAGTATGTATATACATATATATATATATATATATATGCATACTCACACATATATATATATATATATATATATATATATATATATATATATATATATATATATATATATATATATATATATATATATATATATATATATATATATATATATATATATATATATATATATATATATATATATAATGTGTGTGTGTACACATATGTATCATTTGCATAATGTACGTCTGTAAGTTTTCTGTCGTTACCCCAAACTAATCAGCAACACACATCCGGACAGAATTATTATTATATATGAGACTCAATATACACCTAAGAAAAACAAGTAATGATGACATTATACACAAAGGGACGTCATAACATTAGACGGAAAAAGGATGCATGACGGTGAACCTTTCACATACTTATGAACAGTGATAATCAACACAAGTCCACTGTTGGAATTTTGTGAGAGACTTCAAATGGACAAATCAAATAACTGGCAGACTGGATGAAATCTGGAAATGAGCTAGACCGAAACTGCATCCGAGAGTAAGATTAGACTCAAGCCTAGCACTCTGCAGTACGATCTCTATTTCCACACGGACATGAATTGTGATATTACAAATGAAACTATCTAAAAGATATTGTTAATTAGGAAATAAAGCTTTATGAAGAATATCAGGATTCAAGTGCAAGGAGACAGCGAGACATACTATAAATAAAATTACAGGAAGTTCCATATGTAGATGATATAATGATAAAAAGGATTGGCAAGCCATCTTAAACAGTAGGATAAGATCCTCTACTAATTACAGGATGTGAAGTTAAAAAATGTGTGACAATCAAGGTTAAGTGATGAGGGTGTTGTCATTAGCTTCCAATTAAGTTAATGATGGGAGTTGTTAGTACAGATGTAGTTGGCCTGTCCAATTTCGTTGACGATGACATCTAAATGCAACAGGGCTTTTACTTCTCTCTGGCATACACATCAATTTCATATCACTATTTTTCTTCTCCTTCTTCCCCATTTCTATGAAAGACGAGGAAGACGACGATGACATAGACATCTTCAATTATCCAAGTTACATCCTGGTATCAGAGACAGCCAGTGTCCTTGTAGGCTTCGATTGGCAATTCAATGTTGTATTGCTTCTCTTTTTTGAATACTGAGAAGTTATGTTTCTACGTTGTGTTTGTCTATTATTACGGAAGGAATTTTTGTTTTTACTAAAAAAAAAAAAACTCTATCTCAATTACCGGCATATTTAAAAACATAACTGATTCAAAATTAGTCTCAAAGGTGCAGATAATAGTTGGATCATTATGTCCAAGGTCACTCCAGAGTAGAAAAAAAAAGGTTGCTACATGTAAAACCATCTTACTCTTCACGCATCTAATTGGAAAGCCTCACACCCTAACACCTGGTGTAAATCAAATGCATTTCAACTGGAAAAACTCAAATTTGGGATTACTTTCTATCAGAAGGGACGAATGAATGCAGTCACTGAAATCTGGATCAGCAGAAGAGTTAGACACACAGGGTCTTGATATCCACGGGGTGACTATGGCACTGGACAAGTTATTCCACATACACTACACAAACAAATTGTTTAATTATATTTACCCTTTCTCTTTCACTTGCTGTACATGCAATATTCACACTTCAGTTTCATAACGAATAGTTGGCCTAACAACTTCATATAGTCTCCAAGTTTGCCTTGCACAGACATTCCAGTTATTTCCAAGTCTTTTGAACACACCGTGCTTACCCTCCTCTGTGACTCTCATTCAGCAATTATGCGTTAAGTTTACTGTATTTGTAAATCCTGTTAGAACCAACTGCTTCTATTCTCCCACCATATAAGCCCATGTATTAAAAGTCCTTGTTCTATCTTTCTACAGTAGTTGTCAGTTACTCTTAAACACTTAATCTTGCTCACATTTAATTTCAAATTTTTGCAAGACTATTCAACCCTTTCACTAGTTCATGCAGCTTTTCGTCTGTCTCCCCATATAATAACCATTTGAAACTCCATTTCTTGCATTGCCCTATCCATAAAGATAAGAAATGCCCTTGAAGACACAGCGCACACTTGTCTCAGAACCACTAACAGAATATCCACTCTCAAATCTCCACATTAAGGCGTTTACACGTATAGCAGGTTCCCATCCACACCATACCTAAACCTTTTTCAGGACC
>NC_089770.1:18987080-19082080 GCF_040412425.1 Macrobrachium rosenbergii | reverse complement strand
CCCTTAACGAGGACCTAATCAGCTTTGAGGTAATACCATAGGAAATAGCAAACCACTGGTATTTCCTATGGCAACAAGGAAATGGTTGTACCACTACTGACATGTGTAGTTGCCATGAGCCTCAAGATGGAAGATCATTTGTAACGTGGTTACTTTCTATAGCAGCAGCAACCAGTTTGTACTGCTTTAACACCGTCGAGGTAGCTGTCAGATGCAACACAATGACCCATAAATAAGATTATTTTGTGGAGTTTTTTGTGAGCAAGATTTACTGTTTACGGGTAAACAGTGCGGTACGCACATAAGAATTAATGTTGTGTGCCTGCAATTTTCAAGACTACATTCACGTATACATGTATAGTGGGCAACACTACACGCACCATTAATATAGTATTAGTGTCTCATTTAATTTAATCCAGTGGCTGAGCATTCGATAAGTTTCACCAGGTCGATTTGTCCAGAAAGCAATTCGGCCATGGTTTCTTATGGGAAACAGAACAGGAATCGTTAATGCTTACGTAGTATGTGTGCAGTAAGAAGACCTGGAAGGTATGTGTAAACAAACATTATAAAAAAATGGTGTAGGGTGAAATGGCAAAATAATGTGTTTTTTGATGATTTGGTCATGTCATATGAGGAAAATGGATCAGCAAAGGATGACAAAGTGTATAATCCAGAAGCGTTAGTAGGAGGGAGGACAATAAGGCAGTAGGAAAACTGGAAACGGCTTATCGTTCTAGAATTAAGTCTCGTTTAGCTTTTATTTACAAAATAATATTCCTCTTTACTTCCAAGTGACTGACCATTGAGACAGAGAGAGAGAGAGAGAATGGTTTGCTAGTGTAAGGGAGGCTTACCTCAGCGAAGCCACCACGATTTAACTGGTACGTATAATGATCTGCACTCTCTCTCTCTCTCTCTCTCTCTCTCTCTCTCTCTCTCTCTCTCTCTTCTCTCTCTCTCTCTCTCTCCAACCCTTCCTGCGACTTACAACAATACACTAACAACTCGCTGCGTAGTTTAGGTAAACAGGTGCATACTTCGTTGCGAGAGAGAGATTTGCTTGAAGTTATCCCAGTTAATTCCAAATGAAATATACGATTAAGAGCAGACGTTCATTTAGGGCAAGATCTTAATTAAGGCTGATTGTAAGTTCGCCGACACGTGACTTACAAGTCGTAACTAGTAGCAGAAACTTGGGCATAAGCCTACTTACAATGGTTGGTCATATTTAAAAAATCACTAAGCCTACAAAATCCCTTTTATCTGTAGTCGGTACTTCACGATATGTTCACATTGGGCATTTTTCCATTTGGACAAAACTGACAATTCGACACATTTTAAATGAGGTAGGTATGTCAGCACTCAAAAGGACTAGCCTACTAACGGTGAACTTTTGACTACACTCACTTTTATCGTGTTCATGGCCACTTTTCGTCCAAACCAATGCGCAGATCTTCGCAAATTACCCTTCTGATTAAAATGCCTTGAAATGAAGAAATCAGTAATATACAAAATAAGCATAACATCAAAAACTCACCATTCATACTAATGAGAACCGTAGGCTAGCCCTGACCAGAGCCTGCATGGCAACATTTGGAACTCTTACCATCTGTCAATAACGATCTTTCAGGGTCTAAATTCACGAGGCACAAGTGTTTAAGCCATTGGACCAAGTCAAAGGACGCACAGCACTTTAAAAAAAATCACCGGAAATAGAAAACATTGGTAGAGTCTTTACTCTGAACCGCTTGACAGTAAAGATAAATTCCACCTTTGCTGTGACACTAGAGTTATGACACTGGTGACTCACCAGTGGACTGATCGCGAATTTGTAACCTTTTACAGTTCTTAGTGTGAAATGTCCATGCTTATTCGAACTACTTATTGTAGTTGACTCTGTATGGGTAAATTACTACTACTAGTACTACATGCGTAATGGTAACAACTTTGATAAACTAAAATAGAATAAAACTTAATTAATACCTTAGATTATAACATCACAGATATTTGTTATCGTCAGAAGCAAAATTTGCATAACGGACTGGTATCGGATTCTAGCTGGTATATAATTTATCAGGGACATAATTTTAACTGCTAGAGTCAGATAGATGAAGAAAGGAAATATGACCAGTGGTTCTCAAACTTTTTTTGCCCATGCACCCTTTCACCATATGCCAAAATGTCACTCCCCACCATTTCCAAAAACTGTCTGCCTCAAAAGGTGCATTCCAAATAATATGCAACAAAATTCTAACACAAACACACAAGCTATTGGAGAGAGAGCCCGGCGTGACCTCTCAGTAGTGTGGACCATGCACACTGTGTTTTGTGTGGTCCTAGAGCCAGTTTGAGCCTGCCAATCTGTGGTCATAGTTTCCCCCTCTGAAACTCTGAAATTCCCCCCTGGTTGAGAACCACTGTTCTAGACCATGTTGAGTAGACCCCATTAGAGGACAGAATCATTCCATATATTGCTTAGGCCTATGAATACACATCTGTTATCATTGTCACATGAACTTAGTTTATCACGCCATATTGACAACCAATAAGTTTTTTGCCCTCATAAGGTCTATAATGACGCAGATTAAGTCAAGAAGAAAAATTTACAACTAGGCAAATATTGACGATAAAATTTTCAATCTAAAACTGGAGAAATATAGTTTTTATGATACTTTTTAAAGACAGCGATCATTGTGGTGTCCAGGGAATCCTAGATTTCTGGGTTCGAAAAATGAACAGAAATTAGCAAAAAAAAAAAAAAAAAAAAGTGATGTACATTAACCTAAGCAAATTTAGCTGGCAATCATGCCAGGTCCTAGCAAATTGGTGAGCGAAGACCCTACTACTTAACCTAATTCTAGAGGTATGGAACTTTTAAATAATTCACTTCATGACACTATAGATTTCACTGCTTCTTACCCTCAGGCAGAAGCCATGGGAACATCAGTTCACAACTCAAGGCATAAAGAATAGCTGCATGTCAAAATGGAATGAAACCTCTAGAACCTACATGAGGCCATCACTGTCAATACATAACAGAGCTCAGCAGAACAAAAAATCTTATGCAGGTAAAAGAAAACAGAATATGCTGGTACTGTACAGTACTAAAGCAAGTGATGCTTCATTGCAGTGACATTACAAGTTACACACAAAGGTGAGATGTAAAGAACAACTGGCATGGACAGGTAGCCAAAGAGTTGTAAATATAAAAACAAAATTAAACTCTATGGGAACTCATTAAAATGAATGTCACTGATGCTGAAACCCATCAAACTTAGCATCACTCATGTTAAAATTCATTAAAATAACTGATGTTATTACAAGTGGTTAAAACCAGCATAAACACTACCTGTGATACTTTGCATTTTTCAGATTGATGTATGTTCAACAAGTATCTATCCTTATACTAACACATTTTATATTATTGTATTTTTTGTTTTATTAGCCTTTTGAATGTGATTTTCTGTCATCTGTTGAAAAATACATACTTATACCATCTGTAAGCTTTATGTCAGAACATATAAAATAATAATGTAATATGGCTTATTACACATAAGGCTATGATGTTAGATTCTTTGAACATAGGTTGGAAATTGAGTTTGAATCTACCCCTCACTTATTGATAGGATTAGGTTACAAAGAACAGTCTATTATCCTGCATCAAAACTGATGTCAATCAAATTTTAGGGTAGCCAAAAATTTGTGTTTGAGAGTTTTTTATCCTTAATGAATAGTATAGCCTTTTAACAACATCTCTTATAACCTACAATACAGTATTGAAAGTATCTTTACCTATGATACAGATAGTATCTTTTTATTTTTGTCATATCTTTACACTTTATTAGTAACCCCTACCATTCAAGCCAAGACTAGTTTGGCACAACTCTGTTGGTGTATACAGTATTGCATTGATAATTGACATCACTGGCTAGTGACATCTTAAGACGAGAAGTAAGGCAAGGCACAGGATCGAAAGATTAATTTGAGAGACCAATGAATGAGGATGTGTAATAGTGGTTGAAATTGCTCTCCCCACGTTTTCAAATCCATGACAACAATTTCACTACATGTTGACATCATGGGCACACAGACAGCTCTATAAAATCTTTGTGAACATTTGCTGTCCACATAGGCAGTCCTCATTATGAACATTTATTGTCCTCATAGGTAGTCCTCATGAAAATACTAGCTGGGTGGCTCAAATAAGTAATCCTTACCTCAATAATAGCACATTTGTCAGGAATCCAGAAGTTCTTATGTAATAAGTATTGCCAAGAGCTCACATTCAGATGTCGTTAATCCCCAGATGTTTTGTAGGGGCAACATTTGCAGCAGATGTTGCTCTCAGGCTGATTTTTTTTAATGTTTAGTTCTAATTTGATATTACAGACTCCATTCAACTCATGCCTTTTCAAAGGATTTCTCACATATATTTACTTCGATATACAGTAATACAATATACTGTATATATAGTCTACTGGTCACCTTTTACCAGATACATCAGTAATTGTAATAACCACAGTTCCCTATTAGCATCTCAAATTCTTCACACTTTTTGGATATCAAAATGCATGAATATGAAAAGAAATTCTGACGTCCATAGTGGGATTCAAACATGCATCCAGAGTATCAGGACAAAGTTACCTAACCAACATAAATTAACTTTCAGTCATGTGTTGCATGGATAGAGGTATCTCAAAGACTTGCTGATCCATCCAAGGAAACACCATTTAGAAAATACGTAAATAAAAATAAATAAATCACATGACTGGGTTGGTCACTTTATCCAGTCTTCTTGAACTAGCTGGTAGCAGCACCACTCAAACCTCAGCTTGCATCTCTTCCAAAATGAGACTTATTAGCATGTGAGGAAGTCTCCACAGAGGATGGTATGGAACTTCTTTAGTTCTGTTATTGTCCAATGCATTTAATTTGGTTGCTATGGAAGGTAAACAGAATCCTGAAGTCTGTTAGCTTGCTTAATACAATGCATCATGTTTAAATGCATCATGTTTACATAGATCAAGAAAACAGTTGACCTAAATCTCATGAGATAAAAAAGCAAAAAAGTAATAAGTTGACAAGAGAGTATTCATATATTTTTATGAACCATGTTTGGCAAATGCTGGTGTGCTCACGTACTGAAGACTTGTTTAAATAATAGTTCTCTGAGTGTTCTTTCACTTCTTCCTACAAAGTGACAGAGTCTGGTTTTGAGAATTCATGATAAACTACCAAATACCCAACTTGGAAGTTGGGGAAATTCAATACACAGACACTACTCTACATGTGAAAGAGTTATGTTCCAAATGACTGTTCATGAAAGAATTGTTATGTTCCAAATGACTGATATTCATACTGTATGTTTTTTCATCCTAAAACGCAATACATTACTTTATTGTTCATAAATTGGTCTTCAAATGATACATAAAACCTAGATAAATTGTGATGATAATGTACAGTTGTTTCTTACCAAACAATCTTAAATGATCACATTTGTTCATATCTGAATGTTTGTAACTTGAATGTTCATTAGTAGGGTAGTGTCTGTATAAACAAAAAGGAAGTAGACGGAATAAACAGATTATAAAAACAGAATAACAAAACAGTATAGACTAAACAATAAGTTATGTTAATTTCATAAAACAAAAGTCTTTTCTGGAATTCTTTTCTTATATTCCAAATGGAATAGGTTTTCAATGCTGTGGAGTTACAAAAAAATCTTAAATTATTCTGGTAATTTGGGTTTCGTATCCTCCATCACAGCAATAGGAAACACAGATGGAAGCAGCAGACAATGCACATGGGGATCATGCACTAGGTCACACAAAGGAGGTTGCCCACATGGCTGGGTCACACAGAAAAAGCACAGAAATGCTTCTCTTCTGTACCAAACACCAGTCCTACACCACACAACACTAAGGCACAAGCACTGAGGGAAGGCAAGAGGCAAAGATGCTGCACTGGATGAACACATGAAACACACAAAAGAATCTCCAAGAGCACCAAGAGTTCTCAGGCAAGATGCTAATGAAGTGAATTTATTTCTAGTGATAGAAATTCATTTCTCGGTATAAGGGATTCCACAGTAAAACTAGGTAACAAATGACATAAAATAAAAAGCAGAGAGCTGTTAATCAGCTCTCTAAACTAAGGTACACTTAACTTTTTCTACTACCAAGATGAAGGTCAACAGACAACACCACACTGGGATGGCTGAGAACAAAAATGGGAGCAATAACCAGGCTCAGGTCACAGTTGATTCATATGCCTACTCATCAGGCATTTGTTCTTTTATTTAAGTCAGTAGACAGCTGCAGCGCACTTTGCGCACAGTACCCCATCATGAGTGTGTAGGTTTGTATTCGCATTGGAACAAATTTATTTTTGGTAATATTCAATACAGTTCCCCAGATCTTCACGTAATTTTCATATACTGTATCTCTTTCTATGCATGGTGGTTTGCAGCAGTTACATTTTGTGGCTGTAATGCTGGGATCCTTGTTCTGTATGTCACACCTATGAAGTTCCTTATTATTTTTCAAACTAAATTCATTGGAAAACCACAGGCATTAAAAATTTTTGCAGTAGGTAACATATCACCTTAGCTTATTTTGTAGGATCTGTAAACTACAGTTTGTTCTTACAAACATAATAATCACGTAGCTTGAGTCTTTTAATGATTAATTAATGCATGTAAAACATGTTTTATGGTAAAAATTTTTATGGATTACTTTTGAATATGGTAAGAAAACAACTGAAGAAAACTAGTTCATATTTCTGAAAATGCTGATTTCTGAAGACAGATTTTTCAGACTAGCTGATCATACCAAGATATGGAATTTAGTTTTACCTTTCTTTTTATATTGTAAATTTACTGCTGCTGTTTGCCATTCACACAGATAGGAAATTATTGGGCATGAGAAGGATTTCTGAATACAGTATAGGAAATGTGTCAGCAACATATCTTCTCTGGTAGAATATTCTTAAAATCTATTAAGACAGTCTTCCTGTAATTTTCTTTCATGGTAACCTAAGAACAGGCTTACAAAACTGTTTGAAGTAGGACTATCCACAATTCCAACAATTTGTTGAAAAAGATCATTATTAAAAAGAAAATAGAGTATGTATTTTTACATATTTCTTCTGAATGACTAGAATTTATTTCTGGTCAAACATTCACACCCAGTTTTTATGTAAGACTAACTGCCAATGAAAACAAGTGACTAAAAATTTGAGCTACAACTCCATCTAATATATATTAGAATTATACTGCACTGGAGATTGTTAAATGAATGTTCAGAGAATTTACAAGGAAACTTTAAACATTTAGTTTCAAGAAAAGTTATATATTTTTGTTAAAAATTTTTATACATCACTCTTTTAGAAGAGACTTTAGTTTCTTTTCAAGTTCTTCTGAAGTAAGCCCCTGAATTCCTTTCTTTCTGACAGCATCTGCAAAAGAAAGAGACATTGCTAAACTCTGAAAACTTAATTGACAAATGTTAATAAAAAGTAATGTGAATAATTAAGGACTAAACTTCATGACTATTGCAGCATATTAAATATTAATACAATAAAATTACTTCTAAACCTTGCCCTAACACTTAAATTGGAAACCTAAATAAATCAAAATAACTAATTAATTCCTTAATACAATTCTCTCATTTCCTAATGCTACACTACCTAGCAAATTGCACCTGAGTCATCAACAGGTGAAGTCTTGGGCATCCCAAAATCAAGGGAGTCTTCTTAATCACTATATTCCTAATGTTAGTACTACCCTGGCAAGCCAAAGCAGGAGCATAAGATGCCAATTCATGAGGCTGGGAGGAGGATACTCCCATTAAATAAAAACAAATTGTTTATTTAAATATAGAGGCCAATGGAATTAGGCAATCACATAACCCTATATAGGTCTAACACAAAGACAACAAAGAAAAAGAATGGGGAAGGAAAAACCAGTTGGTTAATCACCAAGCAGCAACATACATACCCAGGCTTTGAAGATGAATGAAATATAAAAAGCCATAAAGTGTGAAGAGTTTTTTTTTGGCAGTTTGGGTAAGAGAGGCCTTATGTAAAATTTTGTCCAACTGAATGTTGAAAAAGCTACCAAGCTCTCTGTTAAGGTTTTTCCTTGTGTGGTCACTCTAAATGCTATGAGTATGTCTTCTTTGTGGCACATCATCACAGCTAGCCATATCCTTTCCATGGGCATGAAGTTACACTAGTTGTCTTACTCTTCTTCACATACATTCATTATATACCTGACATCAAAGTGTTTTTACCTAAAGTCACTACTTTATGCCCCTTGTGTCAGTGAGCATCCATCTTTTAGTTTTCTTCCACTATAGAAACACTGCTATTAAGATGCCAAATATCTGGAGATAAATTCACTGCAAATCTTTAAGAGGAGAAATTTTCCTTTTAGACCTGCCCTCTTCTTCCAAGCTTTTATATAAACCCTGGCTATCTCAGATGGAGACTGGCAATGGTATATACCTCAAGTAATAAGGAAATGACAGAGCATGCATGGTAACAACAATCTTTTTGGAATTTTTCTCTTCAAGCACCTGGATGCATCCTGCAGAGACTAACTTAGCAGCAATGAGTTTGTTCAAACATTTGTACAAATACAGCTTTAGCTCCTGATAGACTTATGGTCCTTATGAGAGATATAAGACCATTTGTAATGAAGCATCAATTTATCAAGATTCATGAAATATGAACACACAATCATCCTATTCTCAATGGAATATCCACTGCAGTACACTGTGGACTGTAATATTTCTTGCAAGTTTTAGAAAAGATTTATCTATACCATCAATATGCAATGTATTAAAATTTTGCAAACTATCTGCACTAAAGCTAATCTTACTAAAGCACAATAAATTATGACACACTCAATGAAAATACTGCAAAGCACTTCATAAATAAATAAAACTAATGTATTATCATTAAAAAACCTTACCTAAAATTTTTTCCTTTTCACTAAGTAAAAGTGCCCTTATATCTGTATTGTTACGGAGACGGAGACTGATGGCTACGTGTAGTTCACGCTCCCTCACATCACCACCTACAAGATCCTTCACTATTTGCTCAATCCACTGAGTGACACTTGTGTAACTGTAAGATAGAATCACCTTTAAAATGAAATCACCTACATACTATCATGTACTGTCAAACAATGAAAGAAAAAAGAGGAAACTAAGTTAAACTGCAAGTTTTCGTTTGAAAGGTTTTAAACGATGGAATAGAGCCAAACAGATTAATATTATTATGAGGTTTAATGAGACCAATAAGTAATGTTTCTAGATTCTCATGGAGTTGGTTTAAATGAGATGTGGAAAATAGAAAAGGAAAAAGTTGAAGAAGTTGGATATCAAGGTTGGATAAGACCAAAGGCAATGGATAGAAAGTCAAAGACAAACAAAATAGCAACTAAGGAATGAAGGTTTGCTACAAAGAATGGCACACTGTAGGCAAATACAAAACAATGGTCGATACAAAAAATATCCCGGTGCAAAATTAAGTTTTGGGAACCCCCCAACAGCTAAGTGATGCATTATTATCCATAGTGAGTTTAACAGAAATATCTCACATTACAAGACCTAAACATTACATGTGAGCTGTTATAAGCTGTAGTCAAGCTCTATGATTACGAGGCCAGACAACCAAATGTAGTCTTGATTCTGATAAATATAATTACATGTTAACACATATTATTAGGGAATTAACTAAACAAATTATCATCACTAATAAGCAACCCACTAAATCATTAAACTGCCTGTAAATTCCAACCATAAAAACTGCTGTATGTTAATTTCTATTTCAATAATGCACTTCAGGCCTGCTATGCTTAATTTAGCAATTACAGTTCCACCAAGTCCCTCCTTTACAGATGAAAACAAATGTTGATGCAAATTCAAAATCTCCTTTCAGCCTTTGATTATACTGTGAAGATATATTCAATAAACAAGTCTACATTGCTACTATTATTACTACCATAACAAATTAATGAACAAGACCAAAAAGTCACATTTCACCCTTCCATAAGGCTTACCCTCAGGACTTAATTGAAATAAAAGATGATTATTGAAGAAACATTATGTTAAAGAATTTGGACAGCCAAGTGAGAAGAGACCTAAAGAAACAGACAAAAACTGAAAGGCGTAAAAGCAACTCAGCTGGGGCTGAGAAGTTGCTGCACAAAACCTCCAGTGCCACCTACAGGGTTCTGCACAAAGCACACTATAGGTACTGACCCTCTTCAATGATAAAACAACAGCAACTGTGAGCTCCACAAGCCCTTCTACATGTGCTACATCTACCCACCTCCAGACCCCCAAAGTTACACAAATGGCAAGCACTTTTCTGTACAGTATTGTACTAACAATGAACTCATATTAACTATACAGTATATTCAAATTCCTCCGATGTTTACCTAACAATGGTATGTCTTTGAGAAACAATTCTATGTCTATTAATGTCAATATCAATAGTGTGCATTCTTGTAAAAGATCCTCTTTCTTTGAAAGAAAATTTGACAAGGCAGTTTACTGAGGGAAATTTTCACAGGGGAAACCACATGGATGATCTAAAGAGTCAGTCTAACTGGTTCATTAGATCAACAAAACACCTTAAAACCTGTTTTTCAGGTTTATTGCTAATCACCTCAATCTACTGGGTCCGCATCATAAAATTAGTTATAAATAAAAATGTAATTCTCTTAATATATAATTTTCAAATAAGAAAAATTTCATAGTACAAACTGAAATTGAGTTTATATAATAAAGAACTGTATGCATACTTTCTAACCAATAAGAATTTTCAACCAAACATAAATGAGAGAACTAAATTACAGAAAAAAATAAATGTTATCTTAATCATACCTCCACATGTACTGATGATCTTTATCTAACACTTCCAGCAAAAGATCCAACAGAAGTGCACGGTCTTTCTTTAAAGGGTGCAACCGAACAAAACAGATGTGGCTGGCACTGACTATAGTCTGGATTTCGGATTTTTGTGCTGGAGCCATAAGTTCCTTGATTATCTTGACAACTGCAGTCATATTGTACTGGCCATCTCTATTTCCATCACGAAGCAATTCTGTTCGTTTGATGAAAAAAAGAAAAAAAAATTACTGATTACACAATAATTGGTGTATTTAACTAATTGCCATAAAAAATCAATAAATTTATGCCATACTTAAAAATTTGCACTTGCCACAAATTATCTTTTAACAGTTTTTCTTAATTTACCAAGGGGAACTTTGTTAGTTACCAATTCTTACCTTATAATGGTAAAAATGAAATTCAGCCTCAAGTAATATGCATCTATTTTAAATCAAAGTTACTCCTGTGGCTGAAATTAGATATTGCTGTATTTACTGTTCAGCCATGCCCAAGAAGTGCAAAATACAATAATACAATACATTTGATAACTTCAGTATATATACTCACTAACAGTTTTGAAACATCTGTCTCCTCTTCAGTATTATCTAATTTGATGTGGAGACAAAGATTTCTCAAAAAGGGTTGTAAATATACAGTAGAGTAGAGCCCCGGTCCTCGACGCTAATCCGTTCCAGAAGAAGCGTCGAGATTCGATTTAGTTGAATTCTGAATTAATTTCTCCCATAAGAAATAACTGAAAATGGATTAATCCATTCCTTACCACCAGTCTCATTACCCCAACCTTGCCTTTTTATACAAAACATTACACAAATTACAATTAAATAAGTCCAGAGTTGAATAACTTACCGTATCAGAAGCACTTTTTACATTTTTAAATGCATAGTCTCAAAAAAATTGGTCTACGACCAATGCGGCCATATTACCAGTGGTAGACCAAGTGCCATAGGCTAGGCTAGGCTAGGTAGCCTATAGGCACTACCAGAATGTACTGGAACGGGTACACACGAAAACTGTTGTTAATAATGATAACATTGAAAAACAAGCCTGATTATCACAGTAAATTAATAATACAGTATTTATCATAAAACTAAGAAAAATCCTAAATTACGTCGGAACTCGGCAGCTTGTGGCACTAGCAGATGTAAACAAACCACAGCGACACCCTGGTGGTGTATCGCAGTACTAATTACATAAACATTACGTTCAGTATTTATGGTAAATTTCATACAGTCTATTGGATTAGTGTACAAAATCACTGTAAAACATCTTTCAGTAAATATTATGATACCCTAACATATTGGTACCCATGATTGGATGAAAATTCAGTGTAGAAAGCCAAAAAAAAATGATGATATATATCTGTACAAGGTGTACTCCAAACAGCAGCAGCAGCTGCATGTGTGGGCTTTAAATGCTTTTAAATAGCATGGGAAGAATGCCACCAACAACGCCAACTAGCGGCAGCCTCCCGAAACTTTTTTTCTACAAACATCATATGATTCATCGGATCGGATTCCGGTTTGTTGTTCGAGCTCCGACGCAAAATTTACTCAACATTTCATGTCGAAATCCGATTATGTCGAGTTCTAGTACGGTTGAGAACTGGGGTTCTACTGTATACTCAAATCCTAAAACTTGCATTAGCTTTTATTTTTCACAAGTTCTACTCTGAGTTATTGATGAAATGCAAAATTGAAAGTTAACTCCTGTCTTTTCACTCTAATGAACGTCACACACATTTTCAATTCCTGACCTGGGTTTGGTCAAAGTACTTTGGATATGTGATGAATCACACCTCTCAAGAAAAGCAGACTTACGTGACAGAAAGTTTACAGCTTTAGACTGATGAAATTTTAACGACATCTGCGTTCCAAACAGAGAGAGTAGTACATTCAAGTCATCACAGTGCTTCAATTTTTGTTTTTCTGCTTCATCTTCATGACCTTGTGCTTCCCTATGGAAAAAGGCAAAAAAATAAAAACAATATACAAGAGTACATGCATAACATAGATGAGCATGTTTAAGGCCTTTAAACCACAACTTGGTCTTCAGTCCAAGTCTTCATATTTCATAGCACATAAGTTGACTTCAACCCCTCCTATCTGTTAATGTATAAACTCAAATTTATGTAATTTATCATGTTAAGCTTTTTGTATAATTCTGTAATGTTCACTTCTATTTTGTAATCTTTCTGTGTCCTTAAAATGTTTTAATTTGCTTTGTTTTCCTGTGTTTTAAATTATTTCTATATACTGTGAATCATTTAATAAATCATATAAAGTATATAGTTGCCATTATTAACTTTGAATTATTCAATAATTATAAACCTGATATTATACAGTACAATCATAATTACAATGGCGTTTAACCAGACCACTGAGACGTGCCCTGATTTCTCTAAGTCTGGCAACAGAGGAGCTTTGCCTGGCAGCCAGGTATACAGCCCTCCTAAGGAGGCAGGATGCAACCTGGAACCCCACACTATAAAAACCACCCAGTCGAATAGGATGACTGTGACAGATGCCCCCCCCCCGCCAAAAAAAATAATAATAATAATCCCTGTCAATTCTGTGTCATCGTCTCTTAGTTTGTCTTCTTGTTCTTCATTGCTGGGTGTTATTTCTCTTTCCAGTTCCTCTCTTTCTGTTGTGGAAAGGCAGTTCTCTTTTTTATATTCCTTACTTGGTCTGTCAGCCTCTGTTCTGTTTGAGGGGTGTTATTTCTCTTATTCCAGATGTTGACCAGACTTCTTGTGTATCCTCTTTCTGTCGGGTTGCTTCTGATGCAGCATCTCCATATTTCCTTATTTTCTTCTCTTGTCCATTTCTTCTGGTTTGCATCTATAGTTCCAGTCTCTGGTTGCAGGTTACTGTCGCTGTGGTGGTCAGTTGCTGGATGACAACCTCCAAGTACCTGACTGCCCTCCCCTCACTATGTGCGCCATTTCTAGTAGCACATTTTCCTGCAGGAGTCCTGGAGCTACTTCAGCATCTAGTTTTTCCAGATTCCTTTTCAGGTATATTGCGATCATTCCTAGTGTTCCTATGATTATGGGTATAATTTCCACTGGGATATTCCATATCCTTCTTACTTCGATTTTCAGGTCTTGATACTCATCAATTTTTTCTCTTTCTTTCTCATCTACTCTGGTGTCCCGTGGTACTGCGACATCAATGAATGATACTTTCTTCTTGATTTTGTCAATCAACGTCACGTCTGGTCTATTGGCATGTATCATCCTATCTGTTCTGATATCATAGTCCCAGAGGATCTATGCCTGATCGTTTTCTATCACTCCCTCAGGTTGGTGTTCGTACCACTATTACTGCAAGCTAGCTGGTGTTTCTTGCACAGGCTCCAGTGGAGGGCTTTTGCTACTGAATCATGCCTCTTTTTGTACTGGTTCTGTGCAAGCGCCAGACATTTGCTTGCCATGTGGTTTATGGTCTCGTCTTTCATATTGCACTTCCTTCATATGGGTAAGATGTTATTTCCATTTATTGTTCTTTGGACATATCTGGTTCTTAGGGCCTGATCTTGTTCCGCTGTTAGCATTCCTTCTGTTTCCTTTTTGAGTCTTCCACTCTGTAGCCATTGCCATGTTTCATTGCTGGCCAGTTCTTTTCTCTGTCCCATGTAATGTCTGTGCATTGGTTTGTTGTGCCATTCCTCTGTTCTGTTTTTCATTCTCCTGTCTCTGTATATTTCTGGGTCTTTGTCTACTTTTATCAGTCCTTCTTCCCATGCACTCCTTAGCCACTCATCTTCACTGGTTTTCAGATATTGCTCCAGTGCTCTGCTCTCGATGTTGATGCAGTCCTCTATCCTTAGAAGCCCTCTCCCCCCTTCCTTTCGTATTATGTATAATCTGTCTGTATTTGCTCTTGGTGTAGTGCTTCGTGTATTGTCATGTGTTTTCTAGTTTTCTGGTCTATGCTGCGGAGTTCAGCCTTCATCCACTCCACTACTCCAGTGCTGTATCTGATTACTGGTACTGCCCATGTGTTTATGGCTTTCATCATGATTCCGATGTTGAGTTTTGACTTGAGTATTGCCTTAAGTCTTTGCATATACTGTATTCTTTTCTGATCGTGTCCTTCATCCCTTGGTGTTTTATATCCTCTCCTTCTATTATTTCCAGGTATTTGTATCCTGTCTCACCTATGTGTTTGATGCTATTCCTGTCTGGTAGCTTTACCCCTTTCCTTGTTACTTTGCCTTTTTGTATGTTGACCAAGGCGCATTTTTCTATTCCAAACTCCATCCTGATGTCCCCAGATACAATCCTTACAGTTTGGATTAGGGTATCTACTTCCTTGATGCTCTTACCACACAGCTTGACGTCGTCCATAAACATCAGATGGTTAATGGTGTTGCCTCCTTTCTTGAGTTGTTACCCAGCATCCATCTTCTGCAGTACTTTTGTCATGGGAATCATGGCTACTGTGAAGAGTAGTGGGGACAGTGAGTCGCTTTGAAAGATCCCTCTCCTGACGTTAACCTCTGCTAGTCTTATCCCAGAGCTTGTAAGTACTGTACTGTATTCCAGTTCCGCATTGTATTTTTAAGGAAGCTGACGGTGTTTTCTTCTGCCCCATATATTTTCAGGCATTCTATTAGCCACGTGTGCAGTATCATGTCGAGGGCTTTCTTGTAGTCAATCCATGCCATGCTTAGGTTGGTTCTCCTTCTCTTACTATTCTTCATTACCATTTTGTCTATTAGGAGCTGGTCTTTTGTGCCCCTACACTTCCTTCTGCATCCTTTCTGTTGGTGGGGGATGGTGTTCGTATCCTCTAGGTAGTTGTACAGCCTTTCACTGATGATACCTGTTAATAACCTCCACAGTATTGGTAGGCAGGTGATAGGCCTGTAGTTACTTGCTATATTTCCCTTGTTCTTGTCTTTTTGTACTAATGATGTTCTTCCTGTGGTCATCCATTTGGGTGCATGGTGGTTTGTGATACAATGCTGGAGTTGTTCAGCTATTATCATTAATTATTATTATTATTACTATTATTACACGTAATTATAATCAGGGCAGTCTCATAGAAATTATGGCAACACTCAAATACAGTATAGTTTTATATATGCATACTCAATTATATTAAGTAAATAATGTTACTGTATTTTCTTGTTTAAGGGATTTTATCATACTGTCACATGCTTAACATGGAGTTCATTATCTATGGATAACCTCTAGTACATAAAAAAATTAATTTATGAATATAAATTGAATTTTATATGGCAGGATTAGCATTATTATCATTATTATTCAAAACTGAAAATAATGCATAAAGGACAAGCCCAAAATACATTAACTGCAAAGCAAACTTCCACTGAGTAGAATGCTCATAAGCGAAATGGATAAAAGAATATGACAAATCAAAAACAACAGAAATAATAAACAATTAGTAATACTCTACCTATTTCATAACCATGCATAAAACTGACTATACAAAATGCACAATTTTTACTATTAACAGCCTGACATCAAAGTACAGTACACTTGTCATTAAGCAGAAACACCAAACAATACTTACTTATCCTTTTTTCTCTTCTTACTTTTCACTGCACTCACTTGACAGCAGAATGGAAAGCCATTCATTATCCGCTTCATGAAATCTGATGAAAAGTGTGCTTTCAGCCACCTGCACTGTTTGAAAACAATGTGAAGCAACTTAAGTGAAAAGACTTAGGAAACCATCACTAAAACAGTTCATGTCTGTTTCAATTATCAATATCATTATATTGTTAACCATATCACTACATCACCTCTAGACTCATAAGGTTGGCACAAAGTATTTGTTCTTAAGTGAGGGTAAAAATTGGAGGAGGAAAACAATGCAGAACATTGTAGGAAGCAACTAAGATATGGAATTAAAGCAAAATTTGTTCAACTGACAGAAGAGGAGGCTTTACTAAAGCACTTATTTTAAAGGAAAGCCATGAAAGGCATACTCTAAACAGTAACTTCATACAGGGATAGTTGTTTTACATATGTATTCAGCTGACAAGGCAGCCAGATGTTGGGTGAACAGGTCTATGACATAAGCTTTCTAATGGGCATTTGGTACTACTTCCAAAGGGTATTTCAGCCTCTTAAAATTTCCAAAGGTTATTTGACCTTATTCCCATAAGTATTCAATCTTGTCCTTTAAAAGCATGGTAAATAACTTCCTTCTCTTCCTGCTACCCCCTCGGGTTTATACTGTAGTTTTGAATTTTTAGCATGTGAGGAAAAAAAAATTTTCCTGAATACAAAAATATTACATATTCGAGGAAGAGTATAATACACAAACAGTTTCAGGACATCTCAGCTCCTCTTCATTTTAGATAATTACTAAAAATGAAGATTTATTATAAAACAGGATGCAGCAAAAACCTATTTTTGGTAGTCACTGTTGAGTCCTCAAGGAGTTACCCTCCATGGTCTACCAGAGCTCCATGGGTGACCAAACTTATAGCTGGTCTCGCAGCCGGGTATTGTGTCATAGTGATAAACACTGTTACACTTGATGGAGTATATTATGGACTCAAAGATAAGGGGACACTTTCCCAAATCTTCACAGCATGGCTATATACCCAGGTTCTTCCACTGTCAAAACCTGCTTAGAAGAAGAAGTGATTACTGTAATGAGGAAGCGTAGTCTGTCGTAGTGTCAACAACAAACCCAATGTTGAGACCAAGAACCATTATTCTCTTTGGTCAACGCAATGAAATTTATATTAATAGCGCTCGGAGAAAAATTGGAAAAATTCGAAATTTTTCTCCGGTTTCATAAACAAGGATCATGGAAACATAAAAAAACAGCGACTACATTATCAAAAAATGCAAATAAGGAGCAAAGACCATATGTCAAAAATTTTTACAAACATAGTTACAGTGCTATGTTACAGTCATTTAAACCAAAGTCAATCACATTACATATGTCAAAGGTAAAACAATTTGCTTAGGTAAAATATTTAAAAATAACACTGTAGTTAAAATCTTGGAGGTAATGAGTTAATGCCAATGATGCAGTTCTTAGCAGCCTTGATCAATTTAAAAGTTACAGCCAATATGCTGCAGTTAGCAAAAATAGCAAGTCAGCCAGGGACCCTCCCTTTAAGATAATGACTGAAGAAATATAGATATTTAAATTTTAAACCTTATCAATAATAGGAAAAAACTCTTCAGGCCAGCCCCATAAGAGCTAGCTAAATTAGCTCGGCCATCTAGTTAAATTACCTAATAATAATTTTCCCAGGCAAAACAATGGTATGATCTATTTCAATTTTATAATTCAAGACTGCACAAGATAAATTAAAATTTCCAACTTTTACTAGATAAATCAAAATTTCCAACTTTTACTATTGTTGAAAACCATCCTATTTCACCATAGAAACTTTAATAACAGTCTTACACCGTACCATATAAATACGTGCCCTTTTTTTCACTTTTGGTTTTTTCAGTGTGCAACCTCAGGGTAACCGCCAAATTTTGATGGCTGAACACCCACTTATACTGTAGTTTGTTTGTGATGTTCCTGCGAGATGCTCCAATTTAATAGCACAAGGAATACATAAAAACTTCTTTTTACCAGAATTTGATGATGTTAAATTACAATAATTAAAAATCCACAAAATTTTATCCAATTAAAAGAATATAATACTCATAAAAATATATTCCTGGATTTACAATCTAAAAGAAAATTCTTATGCAGTAGTAAGCTTTGACAAACGTACAGTAAAACTTTACCAATCTGATACTTACAAGGGATTCCTTCCAAAATACATTCTTGAAAATATACAAGAATTAATATTGAAGGACTTACTACGCTACAAAGTAAAATAGAAAATATAAACCCAAGTACTACAAACAACTGTTAATAGTATATCTATGCAATTATGATTGAAATTTAGCATTTGTTTGTCATTTAAGGTTTCAACTTCAAATTTTCCTTTTATAGAGTTACGACATGAAGTAAGTTCTCTCCACTGTCTTCAGCATTTTCTTCCTAAATTTCCATGTAATCTAGGTCTTTACCTATAATGTTACTCTCTTATTTTTGGATGTCTCCATCCCGAGAACCCTAAAAGAGTTCAGAGGTCTGGTTAAACAAATCATTTATAACTAACTAACCTTATTTTTGGAGACCTTCCTACTGGTCTTTTCCCTGATACTTTCATATCTCCTATTTTTCTGACTAACAGTTCCTCACTTTTTCCTCATCACAAGCCTAAACCATCTTAGTACATGAGATCTCAGTCTACTTTTGAGTAGCTCATCCCAAAGTCTGCCCTTTTACACAAAATGGTATTCCTCCACCCTCTTTTCCCCATTAACTGCTCATATTCATTCTATGCATTGAAAATCCCTTCCTTCATTTGCATTTTGCAATCATGGGCACCTCCTGTGAGACCATCTGTTACATTCAATACACAGTACACTGTACTGACTTCATCCCCGTTCCCATCCTGCACCACCATGGGCATCTTCCAGTCTGTATTTTTTCCTCAGTTGCTTTTTTGGTCAACATAAGCTTTGTTTTGTTTTCCCTTATATTAAGTCATCTCCTCTCCATCCCATTCTTCTCAACATTCCTATAACCTCTTTCTCTACATTAGCATGTACCTATCGGCATAAGCGATAAGAGTGCGCCTGCTTAAGAAAGTAACACAGGACAGTCTCTCAGTAGAATTTCTAATGCATTTTTTCTTTGAAAACTCAAATTCCATAACAAACCTTCCTGGGATGTTCCTGAGTGCATATCTGTGTAATGCGCCATATATGCATAATGATGTTAACAATACAACTCAAGGTTTCCACTCCTTCCTCATTCAGTGCATTACCACCTGGAAAAAATTAACAAACATAATTCAAATTCTGCACACTTTCATGCGGAAAAACAATAACTTGCAATGCAACCATCTACAGAATTCAATGTTGAAATGTGAAAAGGGTTTGATTAAGCTAATCTTTTTCTAGAAAATAATTGCAACAGTATATGAAAAATATATTTTCTGGAAAATAATTATAACAGCATATGAAAATAAATATATCATTATCAGTAAAGACAAAAAAAACTTTATTTCCTCACTTGTCCAAAACAAATAGTCCATTTGGCTAACTGGACTCTGAATCAGTTACTTGTAAAACCATTTCCAATCTTATGAGTATCACAACTGTACAGGAAAAACTTAAGATTGATAAAGCTCTTGAAATGCCATTCATTTTCATTTTAAATTTAAAATGCATATGTTTGTAAGAGTTTCTTAAAAAATGGTAATACTTGATTACTTGTATTATGAGAAATTCTGACAAACTTCTCTTTCACTCATGCTGAAACCTAATTCTTATCTGATTATGCTTTCATCCAGCATGAAATAGCTGCAACATAAGACAGTGTCACACAACAACATTCCCTGGCATCTTACACTGTCGTGCTATCAATTATAGACCATATAATAATAACAGCAAAATTGAAACTGTGTTTTGTTGCTTATGTGACACCACTTTCAAGAACAGATACCTCTGTTTTGCCAATAGTAATGGTTACTTGTGCAGTATTTTGTAATATGTTGCTGAAAGATGGATCAATTTGCTCCTGTGACACTACCTTTACAAAATAAGCTGCACAGAGTTTGAAAGAGATACCGCTGAAATGTTGCTTCTTTTCCTAAAATCATTCCTGTAATATATTTCTAGACTGAATGCAATTTGCTAATGATAAATTTTACATAACCCTTATAATTTAAAACCTTGTGTTAATTTTGATTGGCACAAGGTTTTAAATTAATCTCTTTTATACTGAATCCCTTGATTCTTATCAGTTACCTGACCTCATGTAAACTTATATTAAGGAAATTACATTTTTAGCAATTGACTACTGGACTAATGACAAAGGTAAAAATTTTATATTTCAGGAAATATTTGTAGAATTTTCAAAATTATTACAATAAAAATGTAAATGTTGAACTAGTGTTACCCATGAAGAATGACTATTATGAATGGAGACAACACTAATAAAACAAAAGTTGAAAGCTAATCTGCGATGATTTACACTTACACATGCAAGTACAAACATAAACAGACATTCCAGTACAAGAAAATCATTAAAATTCCTCACCAGCTGAGCTATCCTCAAAATTCCCTTCGTCCACTTCTAACCAAAGTTGCATAAGTAAACGAAGAACAGTGTTGGTAAACTCTTCCAATTTCTCTATGTCAGTAAACAGCCAAAGCTCATCTGCTTTATCAGAATCATCACATGTGAGTGGAGGGACACTTCCCATAATAACTGTCTGAAAATTAAATTTTCTATTAAGAAAAATTTTATTCTTTTAACAAAGCATCAATTTACTATTGCATAATCATCCAGTATAGTGCTCCTGTAGACTCACTTCAAACATAAAAAGAGATCCAACAACTTGCTGGGTATGCATCTTGTGCATCAGTAGCTCTATCAATGGTAATTCATTTCCTGTGCTGTCAATACTAACCTCCACCCACTTTCTACTTCCAGGGTAGCTATGTAGGATGGAAGGGTTTCTTGTTGCAATAAAATACAAGTAACTAAGGTGCTGAGGTATACAGCCATCTAACCATTACTAGGAAAACAGGTCTCTGAACTCTCAAGGGGTCATGACTGGATTGTAACCTTGCAGTAGTAGTAAGCCACATTCTCGAAGGAACAGAATATGGGTTACGAAAATAGAAGAATGATGTGCTTCTCAAATGCTGATGAAGTTTAGCCACTGCAAGGTTGGGTTCAATGGCCTAAATGTTTAATCATTTGTCGAAAATATCTCTTAGATACATAACAAGCAAATGCAGACAAAGCTCTTCTAAAATGTTACATTGCCAGAAAATTAGCATCCATAACCCATTTACAGGATAGAGATCTGCAGACAGTCTAAAACCTCATAATTTGAAAGCTGGTCTAGGACGCTTGAAACTGAGCACAGTAATTCTATGTTTTTAACAACACAACGCCACAGAAAGGGGCAAGTACTCCTGGTGAACTGCATGGACTCACCTTAATAAGAGTCTTGCTCTTCCTAAGATTACACGCACACTGATCTGACTAAATAACAGAACGGTCAACCAATGAGTGGAAAATTACTGAAATTGGTGCAGTCCATACCTGAGAGGCAGTACTATACCAATATCTAAAAGTAAAACAAAATTAATTGTAAATTATCAAAACAATATGCAAATACTATCTCACACTGAAACACCCTACAACAATAAAAACCTCCAATTTGCAGGTGAAGAAGAGTACTTTCTTCTTTCTTTCTTTAAATCTTCAGCTGAAAAACCTCATGGACAGAATCAACATACTACAAACCGAAGAGGGTTCCAAAAGGTAAATCAGCAAGAAGGGAGGGACAAGTTATGAGAATGGGTGATAAATAAATAAATATGAGGGACAGAATATAAAACCGATGCATCTGAATTCAAGAGAGGGACAGAAAATAAAACCGATACACTTGAATTCAGGAGACATCAGCAGAAAGCAGAAATGACTTTGCTCCTTGCTTAAACACTTGAAGATCATATCCCACAAGTGAACTAGGTAAACTATTCCACAGTTTAGTGGTAGCCAAGATAAAAAATCTTAGCAAACTGAGTAGTATTAAACCTGACACCAGAAAACAACACAAATTTGCAGCAGCAGCCTGCTTAGTGTTGCGAGCAAAAACAGCTAGCAAAAACAGCTAGGTCAAGTAAGTAAGTGCTGAGGGCGTTGGTCGTTGCAGTACATTTTATGCAACAAACATAATGAACTCATTTTACATCTAGGCAAAAGTCAACATTACAAGTTGCCAAGAAGAAAGGTTCTAGTTTATGGATAAACAAGAGTACTTGCAAGATGCCAGTAAGGTAGCAACAAGGCACTTGACAGTATATGCGCCCTGTGAAGGAAAAACATTTACTGAAATTATTTAACCCTTTAACGCCGAAGCCCTATTTACGAAAAAGTCTCCCGTATGCCGGCGGCGTTCGGTGAGTTAGCGCCGAAGCGGAAAAAAGTTTTTTTCAAAAAATCACAGCACGCTTAGTTTTTAAGATTAAGAGTTCATTTTTGGCTCATTTTTTTGTCATTGCCTGAAGTTTAGTATGCAACCATCAGAAATGAAAAAAAATATCATTATCATATATAAATATTGGGATATATGACAGCGAAAAAAAAAAACTCGTATATAATTGTATACAAATCGTGCTGTAAGCAAAACGGTTAAAGCTAATGAGTTAATTTTTTTTAGTTGTATTTTACACTAAATTGCGATGATTTTGGTATATAACAAATTTTAAAACGATCAAAGCAACACAGAGAAAATATTATCACAAAATGATGCATGAATTCGTAACGCGCAGACGTAAAAAAATTATTTTTTCAAAAATTCACCATAAATCGAAATATTGTGCTAGAGACTTCCCGTTTGTTGAAAAATGAAGCTAATTGATTGAATATTACTAGACTGTAAGTGTTTTAGCTTACAATTGCAGTTTTCGACCATTTCGGTCGAGTTAAAGTTGACCGAAAGTCGAATTTTTTCTATTTATCGTGATTTATATGGAAATATTTCAAAACTGATAAAACCTACAATCATGAGCTATTTTTTGTTGTATTGTACATGAAATTGCGCACATTTTCACATATAAAACATTATGTAACGACTAATATAAAGCGGTGCAAATATTACGACAACGAGACGAAAGAATTTCTGAGATGTTCGGCCGAGTTACTGCGCATACATAAGGAAAATGTTTTTTTAAAAAATTCACCATAAATCGAAATATTGTGCTAGAGACTTCCAATTTATTGCAAAATGAAGTTAAATGATTGAATATTACTAGAATGTAAGAGTTTAAGGTTACAATTGCGTTTTTTTACCATTTTGGTCGAGTTAAAGTTGACCGAAGGTTGAAATTTTGGCAGTTATCGTGATTTATGTGAAAATATTTCAAACTGATAAAAGCTACAACCATGAGCTATTTTCTGTTGTATTCTACATGAAATTGCGCACATTTTCATATATAAAAGTTTATGTAACAACTAATGTAAAACGATGCAAACATTACGACAACATGACGAAAGAATTTCTGAGATGTTCGGCTGAGTTACACACAGCAGAGCGTAAGGAAAAAATTTTTTTTTCAGAAATTCACCATAAATCGAAATATTGTGCTAGAGACTTCCAGTTTGTTGCAAAATGAAGGTACATGATTGAATATTACTAGAATGTAAGAGTTTTAGCTTATAATTGCGTTTTTTTACCATTTCGGTCGAGTTAAAGTTGACCAAAGCTTGAAATTTTGGCAGTTATCGTGATTTATATGAAAATATTTCAAAACTGATAAAAGCTACAACCATGAGCTATTTTCTGTTGTATTCTACATGAAATTTCACACATTTCCATATATAAAACTTTATGTAACGACTAATATAAAACAGTGCAAACATTACGACAACGTGACGAAAGAATTTCTGGCGCGGACGTAAGGAAAACGTTTTTTCAAAAATTCACCATAAATCGAAATATTGTGCTAGAGACTTCCAATTGGTTGCAAAATGAAGGTAAATGATTGAATATTACTAGATCGTAAGATTTTTAGCTTAAAATTGCGTTTTTTTACCATTTCGGTCGAGTCAAAGTTGACCGAAGGTTGAAATTTCAGCAGTTATCGTGGTTTATATGAAAATATTTCCAAAGTGATAAAAGCTACAACCATGGGTTGTATTTTGCTGTATTTTACATGAAATTGCGCACATTTTCATATATAAAACTTTATGTAACGGTTAATATAGAACAGTGCAAAAATTACGACAAAATGACGAAAGAATTTATGAAATTTTCGGCTGAGTTACCGCCTGTGCGTAAGAAAAAAGTTTTTTTCAAAAATTCACCATAAATCGAAATATTGTGCTAGAGACTTCCAATTTGTTGCAAAATGAAGGTACATGATTGAATATTACTAGAATGTAAGAGTTTTAGCTTACAATTGCGTTTTTCGACCATTTCGGTCGAGTCAAAGTTGACCGAAGGTTGAAATTTTTTGTAGTCGACGTACGGTACGTCCACTTGGCACCCAACAGACAATCTTAGTCGACGTATGATACGTCCAATAGGCGTTTAAGGGTTAATTATAAGGCGGGTCATCTGGTAAATAAGTAAAAAATGTGACAATAATGGATAAACAAGAGCATAAGAAAAAACAATAAATTATGAGAGCTAAAACTGCAGGTCTTGCCTGCTAAGTAGACACACTGGGAATGACTACCACTAGAAGAGCTGCTGTCTGGGATGTATACCTAGCCAGCGGGCGCATCTCTTAAGTTTGTCTATAGGATACAAGAGTAAATTACTGAAGTAGACTACAAAAAATAATACACTAAGAAAATATCTGGTGAAAAATTATAAAGCTCAACTTTTTCATGTGAAGTTTGACTTAATACTGATTTCCAGTCAAACTGAACATTACTAACCACGCACTGTGCCTTGTGCAGTAAATTTAGGTCAAAAAGGTCTTAGGACAAGAAATTATAGATAAAGTCAAATGGGTTTAATGTAATACACATACTTCTTGTTCTATAAGTGGTTATTACATTCTATAACTTGTACTCGTTTTCCTTTCATGCAATTCCTAACAGTGTTGGTACATGTAATGGTCTGTTCTATTTCAAGCCTGAAAAACTGGACCTTGCCTGAAGGAAGGAATATTTGCCTCTTAAAAGAGAAAAGATTTTATGGATCATGAAAGCTAATGAGGGGAAGAATATTCCCCAGACATTTGGTGCATTTTTAACAAAAAAGTTAACACTTCTTGGGTTTCTCATGCACAACAGAGCTTTCTTCCTTCACTGTAACTATTCCAGAAGATTGCACCACAATGTAATAAAAAGGTAATACAGTATTTTAAGGTAAAAATATAGAGATAATTCAGTACTGAAACTCACATCCCATGTTGTATGTGGAATTTCCTTTTGCATGCGCCCATGCTCCACTAAAACTGCCTCCAAAAAATTTGACAATTCTACAAGAAGTGACAGGCGTCCTGCATGACCAGCAAGAGGGTTCTTTACTTTAGGCTGAAGAAGATCTGAAAAGTTGAAGGTCACAATAGGTTTTGGAGTTCCTGTCTTTGACTCTTGTTTGCTACTTTTTGCCTGAAATAAGAGAAATTAAGTTATTCAACATAAATTCTCTACCATTTGATGACAATAAAGAAAGTATGTAAAAGATCTACCACTCCAAAGTAGACTGTTAACCTTTTGAGACCTACACTTACAAAACTATTTCAAGTCAAATGCAAGTGCACTTATAACCTTTTAATAAGACTATTATTGTTGTCTGTCAACAAATATATCTATACTAAGAACAAACTATTCTGGCCAACCCTACGGGAGTTAAGAATGTTAACTCATCTCCTTATTAAAATAACTCAATTGTCATAAAATCTAAATTAAGAATGTTAACTCATCTCGTTATTAAAACAACTTAATTGTCATAAAATTTATACTAAATGGCGTTATTGATAAAATCAAAAAGTAACGGTAAGACCATCAAGCTAACATTTCCATTTCTCACAGGACTGGCCAAAATGGTTTCCTTTAAAGATACTGTATCCTGTTTAGCAAATTATGGCCCCTTACAAAATTAACAATTGGATAAACTTAAATGTCAAATACTGGTCTAAAATTGTATTATTATTTTTATATGTAAAGTAATGTGGTTTTTACAGTCAGGTACTCTTGTAAATAATTATGTCCGTCACATAGCCATTTGGTGATTAGTATGTGAGAATGACAGCTGAGCTCCTAGGAGCACCCACAGAGTTGGAAGACCAAGGCGTACTCGAATGAAAATTATGAGAAGGGCAGCTGAAGGTGAGTGGAGATTTGTGGAAGATAAAGCACACGAAAGCCAAGAGTACCAGAATTTCAATAGAGGCCCTTTGCGGTGTTAATGAAAATTCCTTAGGAATTCATGAACTTACGGTTCAATCAGTTTAATCAGTCCTCCATGCTATTCCCTACAGGAATGTAGACTTCTCTGCTTTCTTTTGTATTTATGAATAGTCTAATCTGCCTCTTTGTCAAAGTCTATAATCATTTATGAAAAAACCTATTAATTAATTTTTCTTAAAGTGCTAAGCCTGTTTCTGACGGCAGCATCTCTCTCTGAAATGATATCGACTAAGAAAAATTAGACTCTAATAGGGCTGCTTGAAGGAAATGTTTAAATAGGCTGAAAAAAGGAGAAAGACAAACTTGAAGAGGCTTGCCAGCTAGGTGGAAAAGACAAAGGGAACACACAAAACTTAAAAGACAGTTCATTAATACATGGATTATCCCTGGAAGGAATTTGTTCAAAACTTCATTTATTATGATTATATTAAGTACATTAACCAGACCACTGAACTCATTTATTTAGCTCTCACAAGGATGACCCAAAGGATTTGTCTTTAATAATGAAAAAGTTTAGATTTTATTTATTAACTTATTGCTCTTAAAAAATTTTAACTGATACATCATTTTTGTCAGAGGCTGAGCACTTGTGTTAATATTTTTGCAAGCACCTCTACTAATCTGACAAAATTTAACATCCCTGATCTAATGTTACTTTTCAATAACCAAAATTCTTCTAAAATCACAAGTACTTATCACTGAAAGTAGTACAGCATAGCAAATAACTTACCTTTCTAGCTATTAAACTTAAAAAGTTATTGAGCACTGTGTTTGCATGATGCGCAATAAGTTTCGGAGTGTGCTTAATGAGGACTTTAATTAACTGAAGAGAATCGCCCTGAACACCAACATTCAGATGTACCATTGCACATGACAAATGTGTGGCTAAAATTCTGAAATATGGCTCAATGCTTGGTCCCATCTGCCAAAAAAATTTCCAATTTTACATGCAAGAAAATGTTTAATTACAATAGTTACACTGCTAGGTACAAAGTTCATGAACTACAATACACCTTCTTTTACTGTAAGAAAAAATTATAAGATAAAATTTACTAGGTAAACAGTTTAGAGAAATTTATGCTCAAAAATAAGACATTCTCACAAAAAATGGGCAAACATAAAGCTAAGCTGACCTGAAAATACTTTATACCCTTACTTTCTGTCTCCCTAATCAATTTTTTCATGAAAGTTTGCAGATCCTTTATGAAATTACTGTACAGTTTACACATACCTTACCAAGTACAGTAGTCTGTTTACCTTAATTCTTCAATTTTCATTTTTCAAGTATGTATTTATTACCCATATCTTAGCTTACAAAATAAATATCTAGCCATCAGAAATGCAAAAGCTACCAACTTACTTTTATAATAATGGCCTCCAAAAATTTAGTTGCAGAGGTCCTAATCAGAGGATCAGAATCCAAAATAGCTGGAGCACCACGTAAAATAAAGGTTGACAAGTGTGGGAGTAATAATGAAGGCTCATAACGATTGACCAGCTCTCGCAATCCGTTAATACCATCTTGTCTGACATAAACGTTGTGGTAATTCAACCGAGAGAGAAGTTCCTGAGAAAAAGTTACATAAAGGATTATGCTGAACAAGATCTGACTGACCTTCCTTAGATTACATAAACAGCACATCTAATTTAAAGACATTGTCCATACAACTCTTGGAATTCTCACACTTCTCTTTTTCCTCATGCCTAGCATTTTACTATTTCAAGAGAGGATTCTTTAACTTCCTGTAAGATTAAGTTCCTCTTTTTCATTCTTTTTTTTTTTTTAATCTGGACTGGGCTAGAGACAGGCATTAGTTTACATCCCACTGACTTCTGTATGCAAAAATTAAAAACAAAATAGACCCAAAGTGCTGAATAAGGAAATTTCCATTATACAAAATGGGGGTTATACAAAATTTCACTTTGCACTGAATTTGCTTAAGTATCCAACAAGGAGGGAGAAAATATACAATAATCTGCCAGTGAATTAAGCATTATAGTTTGTATATGATTTTAGAATCTTGCCCATAAAGTTAAAAGGGTTCAAGCTGAGTTTTAGGTACTGAGTTTTAGGTATTACCAATTACTTTCAGTCAACAGGTACCCGAGATAATCCAGGTGAAGATGCAACACCTACTGTAGACCACAACAACCAAATGAGTTTGACTTGTCCCCCTCTCTTCCTTAATGAGTACACTTGCATACATTTATGAGACAACAAAAATGAAAAATAAACTGTGTGATATAGCTAGTTACTTGAGCAAAGTCATACAAACAACTATGTTACAGTGCTCTAATAAGCTTTACAGCATTTTCCAGTGAAATACAAAAACATTTTTATCAAGCAGGAAGTAGCATTACATTATTGCACAACTGTTCTGAGAGCATTAAACCATAAATACCAACCCATACACCAATAACAATTTGGTTAAACTGCATTGTAATTCACAACCATATCTCCAGCTAAAATGTTAAGAAATAAAAGAAAACTAAATTACTCGCCAATATCTTAACTGAAAAAAGACATGATGACCACCCAAGAGCAGGAGTAATTACGGAAGTAGAAGCACAAAATAAAAATTTTTAGCATTACACAGTGTCATTGGGTACAGAATGGGCACCATATCTGGTAAATAGCTAGCTGATTAAAAGAATAACTCACACCCTCAACATTTTTAGCATGGCAAACATTATGCATAAATAAGATCAGGGGGTTACTGACTGAATAAAAAAAGAATAATTAGAGTAGAGTACTTACTGTGATGTCATGTTGTTTCTTGGTGACAAGAGTTTTAGTTGCCTTTACAGTAAGCTGCTCCTTCAGAATGATTTTCCGAGCTTTAAATTCTGTCTTCGTTTCATTCTGTGCTTTCTTTAGTTTCTTTCCAACTTTCAATTTCACCTTTTGAAAATCAGCTTTCTTGGCCTTTTTCGCTTTTGCACTCTTCGCCATTATTGGTTACGACTGTAAAAGTAAAAGGAATCCAAGTTAACAACATATGCTGCAGTGAAAGTCATAGCTGGGTAGGAAATTTAAAATGCATCCATGAATATTACAAATCATATTACTTATATAAAAAAAACTGCATAATTGCCAGATGAATAACTCTTAATTGAAATCTCTCATACAAACTAAATTTATTCTACATAGCAATTTGAAATATAAAACACAGTACAGTAATGTACTTGAATATCAAGACAAAATGTATTTGTAAATACTGTATATATATGAAGCTTATATCTTTCATCCATCCTTCTATGGACTTAATCAAGTCCACAGAAGGATGGATGAAAGCTATAAGCTTTGTATATATTTTCAAAATACATTTTGCCTTGATATTCATGTGTATTACTGTGGATCCTTCTGTACATAGCAATTTATGGAGAACTTAAACATGCTCTTTCATACAGCAAACAGCCAAGACATTATTTAACATGTTTTAACCAGGACATCATTTCATTTCCTCAAACATATGGTACTGGCTTAGTAACATGCCATAATCATAACCTAGTGAATCCAAGAAGGGTGGTAGCCCAACCTGTTCTATCAAGCAGATTGCATTTCAACACATTACTAGGGTTGAGTGGAACTGCCTGGAAATGGCAAATTTTGATTAGGTTTACTCAAGAGATGTAAAGACCTTCCTTGAGTAGGATTTTGAAGCACTGTAAATATATTAGTATGACAATACAAAATTCTACATTTTTCACGGACTTCTGCCCTTTCATCAGAAGGGGGAAAGGTTGGGGTTATAAAAGCTATTCCTTGTTGACCAGCATCATACTTAGTAACCCTAATCCCAACCCAGGGAAAAACCATTACAGTTCAGTATTTTCTTTAATGTAAGCAATGATGGACATCTGTTGAGATTTGCAATGATAGTATATATAGTTTCAAAATTAAAACTTTACTATAAACATGTCTTTTTGTGTATTATTACTATAGAGAAGCTTTTTGGAATTTGTCAGTGTTTGTTCTTTTTATGCTATTATAGTATTTCCTGCTACTCAACAAAATTACTTCCAACAATGAAGATTTCCCTTTTTTGTCAGTCCCTGAATTTGTTAGTTGTTTGTTATATTCATGAAATTATTTTAAGCGGGGTTATTATTATTACAAATCCAAAACGGCAGAATAATCAAAATTTCTTTCTCTTACTTGTTTTCAATACAACATACATTGTTAGGTTTTCCAACAATTTTGAAGATTTTCGGTTTCTTTATGGATACCTGGAATCAACAGAACACAAAAAAAAAACACCAAAGAAGGCAACAGACCTGAGTTCCAAAGCTTAGCAAGTAAGGTAGAGTCACCAAACCATGTAATGTGTTTTTCATAGGTATACATACAAAGCCTTTCATGTAGGAGTATTCCTTAAAGCTGGAAATAGTTGTTGAAGCCTAGTAACAAGGTCATTATCTGTAGGAAAGCATGCGAGTTGGGAGAGTCCATCAATCACCTGCCATAACCCAGTACTTTCCTTCAGCATCAGGGACAATGCAGGGTGGTTGAGGTGAGATTTACAAGGCTCTGTTTTGTATTCCTAAGAAAAATACAAATAACCTAAAATCTTTATAATTGTTCCTACAGTAATATAAACCATCACCTTTTATGCAAGAAACTTATTTTGCAGGTGGAAGGAAAAACTCACAGCTGGCTGGTAAGTTGACTCGCCACCCAGAAATGCTGAGAATAAGGGACCAATCACTCCAAAAAACTTCAACATGATCCTCTAGAAAGACAAACAGCTGATAAAGCCATGAGCCAGAGCAAGATATGTCTGGCCTCCCCTCTATGAAAAAAAAAATGGATACTACCATGGAAATAAAGGATACACAAGTTAGAGGGCAGTCAACATCTCGGTAAATTGTAAAATAATGGGTTGAAATAGTAGTGTAACCAACACCAACTAAAATGAAGACTGCAGGGAAAAGCACCTCATGAGCCGAAGTGCTAAGATCGGATGCTTGACTGTGAAGCTCACCTGCATCTTGGCTCATTCTAGCATGTACTGACACCCTGCAGAGAAAGGAAAGAAAGGGAGGAGGAAGCCAGTAGCTCACCTATTCTACCCCCTTCCTTACATCCTCCGAGTACCTTAAGCAAGGTGCTTTTCTGTACAAGGGGAGCTTGGATGACCAAATGGCAGACATCTTCCCTCATTACTTGAGTAACTTCCTTGCAGGATAACCCTCATGCCCTTCTGATCACTTCACAAAGCCAAAAAGAAAATGAGTTCTTGGACACCTCCTTGTGCCAGAGGGTACTAAAGTGAAGAAAATGTGTTCTTGGACTCTTGGACACCTCCTTGCACTAGACGGTACTAAAATGGTGCTGACACCCTAGCCTGAAAGTACTTCTTCATCCATACCATCCCAACAAAGTCCCCACAGAGTGGGAACCTATAAACTGTATCTCAATCTCTTGACAGAAACTTACACAAGATACAAGAGGCCGTGCAACTACCCACTATGCTCCAATAAGGGCAACCCTAGCAGAAAACTTCTTCAAGCATGAGATCTTGGTCTGAGGCCTCCCCCCAAGGACTCGTACAGTGCTGAGTTAGGCTGTAGGGTATAACTAATGAATGACTACTGATGGGATCTCCAGCGAACCAAGACCTGTTGTGTCTGGAGTTCCACAGGGCAGTGTTCTTGTCCCACGGTTATTTTTAGTGTAAACAAGTGATATGGTTGTTGGCCTAAAAACTAGATCGTTCAGTATGCTGATGACACTACACTTGTGGATGTCATAAAGTCTCCACTTATGAGAAATGAAGCTGCCCTTAGTCTCAATCGGGACATGGAGTGGAGAAGTGAATGGTGTAATCAGTGGGATATGAGGCTGAACTCCAGTAAAACATAAACACTGTTGATTAGCAGATCTTGTACAGATCTTCCACCCCATCCTCCACTCCAAGTTGATGGAGCTCTGCTGAATGAGTCTGAAGCTTTAACTATTCTTGGTGTAACTTTTGACTCATATCTTACTTTTGAGAAACATTTAATGAAGTGTCAGCAAATGCAGCACAAAAGTTAGGTATTGTATGAAAGGCCTCATATATCTATAACATTGCAGCTTGTTTGAGCTCATTTGTCCTTCCTTTACTAGAATACTGTTCTCCAGTATGGATGTCTGCTTCAGCCAAAGATTTATCTCTTTATGATAGAGGTGTTTGCAGTGGTAGATTTCTATTTCCTAGTATTAGCAGTTATGAATTGGACCATTAGTGGATGGTCTCTTGTTTGTCAATTTTTCATTAGTTGTATTTTAACAGAGATCTTTCACATTCACAACTGATCCCTGAGAGCAAGCAGATTTGTTAAACAGCAGCACCGATATGCAGTAAATGTGCCTCACTGTAGAACTTCTCAGTTCCAGGGGTCCTTTATTCCTCATACCGTTGGACTGTGGAACAGTCTCCCTGAGGATGTTGTGCAATTGGAAATTCAAAAGTTCAAGCAAAGATGCAATGCACTACTATGCTAATACTGTTTTAATGTATCTATATCTATTTGTTAATTAATATTTCTTTTTTAATAAGCAAGATCTCTTCCTTCTGTATTTCCCCTTACCTCATCTTACATTTTCCTAATGAACACCATATTTTTTGGAAGCTTGAATTTGAAGTCAATGGCCCCTATGGGCTTGTTCCAGTTTATGGGAAAAATAGGCACCATGTTTAGTACCAGCCCCTTTGGGATGAACATAACATAAACTAAAGATGGTAAACATCACAGACACAAACAAAAATCATAAACATAAACAAAAAGCAGTAAATATTCCAGTCTGTGACTGGTAGGAAATGGGTCGCAATAAAAGTCGGTAGAACTATATAGTAGCTCCGCGGCGGCTACTGCACTATAACTTGACTTTTTCTACAGTTTTTTGGTTGCTAATTATGAATTTACCTTTAACTTTTGGCGCTCAAGTGTAATAAACTTGTAATTAACCCCTGAAGCCCATCCAACAATGGGTTTCCATACGCGATCTTCACAAGACAGAGCACGGCTACATCTGTTTCGAACAGTTCATATCCCGTCCTGGCAAGTGCAATAACTTGTTAACCTATGGGTACCCAACCTCCCCCCCACCCCCTGGGCCAATACTAAACATGGCGAAGGGACATTCCATTTGGCCGACAACAAACAGATGCACCGCCAGTATCAGAACCCCTCAAAGTGTAGAAAAAACCAGTTGAAATGGTAAAAACAGGCATGGAGCTAATATATAGAATTACCTAAAAGTCTTCAGTTTTACTGGCTGTGGTTTACGCAAGTCATGTCCCATCCCATAGGCCACAGCACCTGACGTGGGTTTAACATGCAGTACTACAGAGCACGCACAAATTGGACCTAGGCTAGGTATGTACCTTTGTACAGCATGCATTTTCTTACCTTACTCTGGCTTTGCTAAAGAGCGATCTGCCACCAACTAAATTAAACCCGACGGATGTGCACAAATAACCTACAACACAGAAGTAAATAGCCTACCTTATTTTTGTATACCCTACTAATCGCACTGCACTAGCCTAACCTACTGTAAGCTATGCTACGCTAATTCAGAATGGACTTGATACGAAAGTAACCCCACCAAAAAAAAGCTATGCTACAAATCTACAAAAATAAAACACGAGTAGCACTAGGGAAATCATTACCTTTGCAAAGGGCCCTTTTACATCAGTTTAACTCAACCTCTGGTTCAGGGTTAGGCTGACATGTGGTCTGACTCTGACATGCTAGCGAGATGTAAACAAACAGCAGTTTGGTTGTGTTTTTTATGTCTTATGAGAGCTAACACCATGTATTTTCCTGAATTTAGCAAATTTGTGACACATCAAGATATCCATTTAATTATGAATTAAGAAGTATGGTTGATTTAATATATGCCTATATCACCTGCTCTAATTGGATGGACAACTGAATCCCCAAATAAGTTTAAATAAACACCACCGTAATTTTCTCTCAAGAGTCAAAGAACATAATGTCTATGGTGTATAACGTTGAACTGTAAATAACTGAAATTGTTTTTGTCTACTAAACTTTTCTTTTATAAATATAAAGTACTTCACTAAACTTTTAACAATGAAGTTCGTATTCATCTTTCGAATGTCCACTCCTGACAATCGTGAAACTATTCAAAAGAATTGTGTTCTTTCGTGTACTACTAACACGCTACTTTTGGCTATCAGCAATAATCCTTCATTTACAATCAAGTGTAGCATAAGGAATTGAAGGCATTCCTATATGATACATGCATCACTCTCACCCACATATATACAAGTGAAAAGGTTATTTGATATTGACATTGTGGTATGAAGGTCATGTTCACTCATATAGTCAGTCATGAGTTTCTATCCATTCAATAAAATTAAGTTCTGAGGACAAAAAGAGTCCGGCTTAGCGACAACGAGTGATAAAAAGGCCCAAAAAGCCAATGGCCAGGAGAAATTACAAAAATTAGTACTAATTCAACACAGAAATTCACCAAAATAGACAAGACTCATTAGTGGATAAACGAATAACCCTTTTATTTGATTTATGAATATGATAGACCCACACAGAACCGTACTTTTTTTCTCTTTTTTTCTTAACAAACTTGAATATGTTTTCGTCAACCATAATCTTTGGCAACCCTCTTGAGAATCTTGGGAGTGTCCAACCTACAAGTTGTTGGAACTACTAATAGCTTCGCTGTGCTCTTGACCTGATTTTATTTTCCATCATAACCTGTCTTTGTTCTTTTTTTCTGTTTCAGCCTCATTTTTGTTTTTCTGAGTTTCGGACATTCTTGGTAATTTGTGATTAGCTGACTGACTGAGCCTTTTCTCTGTTAAGCCTAAACATATCTTAATTCAGTGCTTAAAACCATGCCATGAAGTCTGAATGAGATTTTCTCTGCGACGTTAGGTTGTTCTAGCTCAAGAAAGACTACCAAAATCTCGAGTGCTTATGAAGCTTGACGTGTTCATTTATGAACAAATCAGGACGCATAATGATAACCAAACCAAGTTCAATACGTGGAACTACAATCGCACCCAACTAAGCAACCAAACCCTTGTTATCTGGAGCTAGTAGAAGAAAAAGAATTCGTGGAGTTTCTGAAAGGATGATTATATTGATTTGAAAACAAAAGTACAGGGAACAACTCACATTCATCATTGACGAACCAAGTTAAATCCTCTACGAATGAGATACTATTGATCAACCCTAAAGACAAATTTAAGAAACTTGCCTACTGGAAACAGTTTGGTACTTGTAAATGCAATACCATCTTAGATCTAACTACTCACGTTCAAAAGCTCTTGTTGATGGATGCGAGTCCAGACTTATTCAAAATGAATTTAATGCTTCCTTTGATTAGTTGAATCAAAAAGCTCTAGAGCACAGGTTAGACGTGTAACGTAGATGTCTGAGATTACATAATGACTGACTTCATTCATTTTATCCTTTAGTCCTTCACTAGTGACCTAACCGATGGTTTAAGATTATGATATCAAGCACACAGACGAAGTGATGTAGTTTCTCACCTATCCCAAACACTTTGAGAATATGCTGCAAGCCTTAACACAGACCTGCAAAGGATCAGTAAGGAGTGTTTCAGCAGGGTAAGAGGACGACCTCCAGAAAAGAACAGGTATAATGATAAAGATTCAGAATATTTGGCTTCGACTCCAAGCGTCCTTTTTCATACACTTTGAAACATATCATCCAATCCCGCCAGAAGTTAAGTGTACTTCGTTGAAATTTCTATGACTAAGCAAATAGAAGTTTTGTTGCGAATGCTACTTCGTGTTTAATACAACGAGGAGGAAAATGATTATGTAAATTACTATTGTTATTAACAGCTCATGCTGATTTATCATTATTATATAACCATCTTATTTGATAAAGCTGAAATTCATTTTTCTTTCGCTTATAAGTTTTCGGTATTATATGTATATGTGTGTGTATATATATATATACCATCCTCTATATTTTTCTTTGTATATATATACAATATATATATATATATATATATATATATATATATATATATATATATATATATATATATATATATATATTTGTGTGTATGCATATATATAAATATGTACCATCCTCTATATTTTTGTCTTTTTCTAGTTTAATAATGCCAATTACTCATGTAGTATGTACTTACAGCATGCTGATCTGAAAAGTGGAACGAAAGGCTATTGATTTACTCTTATATTATAACGTTAAACTCCTTAAAGGTAATATTGCACCACTCATTTTCTTGCAACTTTTTTATGTTCCCCTCAGCTCCTTTGGCATATTGCAACTTAATCTTTCATAATATGAAAATTTAGTACTGCATATGGCAAAAGCAATTTTTAAAAAAGAGAGGACGTGCCAGTATCCAGGTAAAGGTACTTCTCTTGAACGTTTTTTGGAACCTTAATTCCACATTCTGCACATTAATGAGGCAGTATCTTTTCTAAACTAGTGCAAAATCGAGGGCTCGCGCGTGCTTGAATATGCATCTCTTTAATTTTGCCTTATATAAAGTAACTGGAAAACATACTGGCTGCAAGGCGCTGTCGCATACATGTTAATGATTTTTACCTACAACTAAATTTAGAAGTTTGTTTGCCTGTTTGTAGACAGTTGTATACAGGAAGTTATTCGTTGATTTTTATGGAAATTTTACCAGTGGGGCTGGAGGTAGGATAACTTCTGACCTGTTAAGGAAGTCAGAAGTCAAATAGGAATATAACTATTGTTTATCGTCTACACAAAATGGAAACTTCAGATCTGACTCGCATAATCCATAAACAAAATCAACATGCAAGTGAAGTCAAGGTCATGGCTAAGGCCATAATCAGAGGTCAAAGGTCCAATTTAACCTTGCAAAACTTTTGAACTTCGAGATAGAGACATCATGTTGAGCAAGCATAATCCACTAATGATGCTCATGTGGAGAGCAAGGTAAGGTCAGGTTCATTATCAGAGGTCAAGTTCAAATGAAAATTTAACTCTTGAGGTGTACAAGACAGAAACTTCAGTTTGGCAGAGTTGCATAGGGAAGTCAAGGTCCAGATTAGAGTCAGTGACAGAATAAAATCTGTGTCAAGGTGCACGTAGAGGTCAAAGGTCAAAGAGGAATTTAAACATAGCCACAACTTTTATGGGACACACATGCTCCACTAATGAAGCCACCATACAGAATGAGGAAAGTAACAACTGAGGCTATGTTTTAGTAACTTTTTTTTTTTTATCTTACTGTGTTTTTAGCAGGATTACACGCACAGATAAGTGTGTGGGTTTTTACGAAAAGAGTGTTCATGATAGGCTTTGCTTGCGGAATAACAGAAATGTATGGATTACTTTTATCTAAATTCTTGTGCCATTTAATTTTCAGTTCTGCGTTTGTTAATTCCCTCCATTTGTATTCATATCCTTCTTATCCCAAATTAGTCTCTCGCCACATCTTCATTAGTTTTTATTGTAAAACTAAAGTTAAATTTTATTATGGAAAATGTGCCCTTCTTATTCTTGTTTAAACTGTCAGTAATTTCTTATCTCTTGTTCAGAGGATAAATCTAGTTTATAAATGTTTTTTTTTGAAGATAAAGCTCTCGCAAATTCATAATGAATAATCGTATGTGAGAAATTGCATAGAATCTTCAAAAATCTAGTAAAAAATAAGTTCAGGTAAGAATGTGAGTTAGTATCCAGTAGCTATTTCACATTTGTTTGTTCTTTTGATATGGTGAAATTCTTTTGTTTATGTACACATCTCCTTAATTGTTTATTTGAAAAAAGGAAGGTTTTTTTCATCCTTTCTGAAGTCAGATTTCTGGAAATTATTATCATCTGATTTCCTTGCTGGTGATGTTTTCAAGTCTTGTGTCGAACTATATCATCTAAGCGAGACTGCTCGATTACATATAGAAACATTCTGAGAGAGAGAGAGAGAGAGAGAGAGAGAGAGAGAGAGAGAGAGAGAGAGAGAGGCTATAAATAATGATGGCATCTTTCAGTTTCTTGAAAGAATGACAAAACAAAAAAGGTTTTACGCCACACATTCCCGTTATATTTGTTATCTTTTCGTATATTTTGCTGTCCTTGGCTATATCATCGTTATGCGATTTTCGTAAGTGTATGACGATAAACTGTTATCAAATTACCCTTGGAGGTATCCGAATATAAATAGCATTGCGTCGTTGCTATGGTTTATACGAAAGAATTATGAACACATGAACGAAAAACAAAGGATTTTCCAAAATGGTATTGTTCTGCGTTTTCTTACATCACGAGTGTCTGAAACTGAAGATACCACGCACTGAAGTCGTGACATATTACTTCACCTAAGTATGTCCTACCAATTCTTACATAATCTTTAACACTTTAAAATAGCATGTCTCTAAATTTCAAAGATATTTTTTCAAGTGATAAGTGGATGCGATAGCAAGTCGCAGTTATCGTACCGCATGAGTGAGTTGCTTCTTCTCCGGCAATCTATTAATCCAGGTACCGTGTGGTTTCTCACAGAGAAAGGTTCGAACGCAGTTCCCTCTTTCCTTTGTCATCGAAAATGTCTTCTTACCATAAGCCCGATGCCACCAACTTGCAAGAGCTGAGGGACATTGCAAACAAGTTGAGAATCCACTCTGTCAAGTCAACATCGGCCAGTAATTCTGGGTAAGTTCAGGAATATTTGACAAACTTATCCGCACGTCTCGAATCCTTACAAGCTTCTCCCTTGAACATGTCATGTGGGCGTGATCGTTCCGCAGAGAAATGTAATTGTACCTTCCGTTATTAAGGTACTGAAGTTGTTCTAGTATGTATTGCGATCAGAATGTCATTTGTGGTTCGTTTTAGACGAATGCCAACCACGTTGTGCCACTTAGAAACAAAATTTGGGTTGCTATCAATCGAGCCTGGATCGTGCCGGTGGGGTGTGTAGTTGTGCCGGCTTGTCTGGCAGTGTTGCCAAGGGAAGTTCATTTCTGGGAATAACAGACATAGGCCGCAGTTGCCTGTAGGCAGTAGAACATTTGATTATTCAGTAATCAGTAGGTTTATGAATTGAATGTATCAATGAAGAAAACAGGGAAATAAAGCATTTTCATTCTTGAATAGACAACGTCGTGTTGCAGTTGCCAGTTAGCAGGTTTTCGTTACAATATAAAACTGGTTTTCCCGACTGAGTTTTCCTGTTCGGGGCATTAACTAAAAAATAACGATAGACTTAATCGTAATGCACTTGAAGTAAGTACAGTCGTATCATGATGTTGCTTCTGAAAGATGATTAATGAATCATTGAAAGGAATGAGTTCGAACCCCGTTACAACAACTTTGTCGGTCAGTGATGCAAGAAATTGCTTGAAATTTTACCGCGTTTGAAATTTCAAACGAGAAGGTGCGTTGCACCTGCGAGCGATAAATGTGTACGAAACATTAACCGTCGCTTTGGAAGGAGATGAGTTAGCGATAAGGAGTGCAGATACCTGGTATTGATTTGTTCGTTACGTAATTACCTACAGGTGTGATACTAAAATGTATACATTTCTAAGTTATATTTAGACTTAGTAAATATTTATTGGTTGAAGTAGTGATGTTTTGTTAAATGGAATTACACGATGCATGGATAGTTGTTTATTAGATAAAAACAACGTCTATGGTAAGGTAACAAATTGTTCTTGATCTGTTGAGAGATGAGATGAGTTGTCGGGAGTCTTAATGTAATTACCCTTGGAAACTAAACATTGAAATACAGTAATGTAATTCCCCCTCACACATATACAGTATAATGGCCAAGAAATGAACGTCTGTTCAATGCCCAACGTCTGAAGTTAGAGACTAGGGTTATGTGGAATGGTCATTGAAGAGATTGAAGATAATGGGGTTGAGGTTAAAAGGACAGGACCACAGATGTGACCCAAATTTTGGAATGGAATGGAATATGGAATTTAGACCAAAGACCAAGCGCTGGGACATATGAGGTCATTCGCCGCCGAAAAGGAAATTGAGAGTAAAAAGGTTTTGAAGGTGTAACAGGAAGACAACCTTGTAGTTGCACTTTGCAACAATTGTAAGGAGAGGATGGAGAGTAAGATGGAAGAGAGTATGAACCAAGGTACAGTAAAAGGAACGAAAGGGGTTGCAGCTAGGGGTCGAAGGGACGCTGCAGAGACCTTGAAATAATCCCCACAGTGCACCGTGTTTGGTAGACCTAACATCAGTCTAAATTAGATAGAGAGGTTTACTTGCCAATTTCATGTTTTTGGACTTTCGCATTGCTTATGAGGATTTTGACTGAGTACTGATCAATCACGTTTGTTGTTTCCTATCTTTCTTATATCACAGCTGCGACCCACAACAATTGACTAAAAAGTAGGTACTAATCCACTCCTTAGGTTAATAAAGACAATGGAACTGCGAGAAACATGAATTAACTTCGTTTTAAACTGAACGGAGAGTTTCGGTAAAGTGTAATTTATTCTTCACTATTCATGAACGCTTAATGCAGTGATTTTAAAATGCATTAGCACCATTCCCATTATGAAAAAAGTTCGTACTTTGAGGCAGTAAGGAAGACTATTTGTTAGCTGCACGGTCAGATGGTTAAGTATACATATTCTAGATCTGTTATAACAGAATTTCACGAACAACGCACAACCGTCGTGTACCAAGACGGCGTTCCTCTGCTGGGGTCAAGATTGTCGTGCATCAGGTTAGTTGCTCCATTGTTCTCACGAGTATCGTGCACACAAACTTTAATCACTTCTCTGAGGTACTGATTGTTTTGCACGCAGTCTTACTCTTTAGTTTGATCTGCGACAATCCCAGAAGTAATGAAGATAAAAATAAATGGTGAAGTTGGTGTCAGCAAGAGCACAGTTTCGCCTTTCTTTTGGATAATTATCTTCACCTGGCAACCTGAGATTGGGCGCGCTTTATCAGCTTGGTTCCAAGTTCGCGCTAAAAATGAATACAAATGATGGGGTATCATAACTGGAGTGCTTTCTCTCTCTCTCTCTCTCTCTCTCTCTCTCTGTCAACTGCGAACTGTGTAAAAATCTCAGTTGCGAAATGTGTAAAAATTAAGTAATCATAATGAAAGAAACAGGTTTGAATACTCACAAGATTTAATGCAGATGTCGATGGGACCTATCATCTGACGTACGAATCTAGCCCAGACCCATTGGACAAAAAGAAGTGGGGTGAGGTTGAAGAAAGTGTTTGATCTTGCCGTAAATGAAGCAGGATTGCAAGGCTGCGAAAACATAGAGGAAAAAACTCAGAGGGAGAATAAACTACTCTTAAACTGTAGACGTCTTTAATATTGGTTGTACCTGACTTTGTAAAGATAAGACTATGACAACTGTAACAGTCTCGACAATGATGTATCAGATTCACTGAAGAAACGGCAGTTTAATCAGCAAAACATATTGAATAAATGAATAAATTATGGATCAGTCTCCACCGGGTACGGTCACGCCCATCTTTACTGAGCTCCATTGGCTACTTGACTTTCCTGTTTTGTGGGTTTCTCAGCATCCCGGAATTCTTGCGACAAATCAGGACATTTCCAGAGATCCTGGGATTTCCAATACTAGTTAATATTTGCTAATTAATGCTTTGTGGCAACTTTCCTCTTTTGTTAGGGTTATTCCGTTAGCCACAAAAGAATGTCTTTCAAAGCGAATTAGAAACTATATAACAGTAGGCAAAGTTTTAACAATTCATCTCAGTCTCTTAGCCGCAAAAGAAACTCCATGATGTAGGGAATGGTATTCGGAGCTAACCATCACAGAATAATAAGATTTTTTTTTCTAATGACGTTTGGAAGTCATTCTTTACAAAAACCTGAAGAAAGCACTTTAAGGTCTCGTAAAAAAAAAAAATAGAATAATCTAGAGACACAAGTCACACATTTTCATAAGTTGTATAATAGAGATCTTTCACATTCACAATTGATCTCCGATCCCCTTATCTGCCGAGAGCAACCAGATTCGTTGAACAGCAGCATCAATATGCAGTAAATGTGCCTCGCTGTCGAACTTCTGTTCCAGAGGTTCTTTGTTCCTCACACCGTTGGACTGTGGAACAGCTTCCCAGAGGAAGTCGTGCAACTAGAACTTCAGAAGTTCAAGCGAAGGTGCAATGCATTACTACCCCAATACTATTCTTGCATGTTATTACATTTGTATCAATCTGTTAATTTATTAATTTTTTTCTTTTTTAATAAGTGGGTTCTCTTTTCTTTATTTCCCTTTAGCTCCTCTTACTCCTTCCTAATGAACACCATATTCTTTGGAAGCTCGAATTTCAAGTCAATGGCCCATGTGGGCTTGTTCCATATGAATAGGTTTCATCTTCTGAATATTAATAATAATACAGTCATGCGCACAGTAACAGTTGCCCATAAAGTGACTTGTGAAGCACAACAGTCAATACTGCGGTCAGAGTCATGCTCTTAGTTACGTAATGAAGAGTCCGGCACCAGAAAACATCCATTTGGGCTTCACATGGGATGAGAGCCCGCTGTAGTCTGTCTAATGTGTTGCTTTAAACACATCGAAAAATGACACGTCTTTGAAAAGGAATCAAGAACGTTTGGAAGAAAGCTAGAGTGAATAGCTTTAACGATTTTTTTGTCATAGCCATTATTGCATCATTTCAATTTTATAGTTTTCTTACCATCATTCAGTGACTCCTTGAGGAGGAAGCCTAAGTACCACGAAATACCTTGCAAGATTTCACCGAATAAGGATGAAGTAGAATTAATACAATAAAGAAATAGAAACGGTGATACAGGAATAGCAATTAATAGATAACACTGAAAAACTATAAGTAATAGTATTAATAAGGAAAGGAAATTGTGGTTCGGTGTGCCCTCAACCAAGGGAGCCAAAAACCAAAACTGGAAGGCCTTAATACATAGGTAATTATTATGGTCACATATACTGCTCGTCTCTGTTGCAGGGATGAGTCTAAAGGTCCACATCCTAATGTAAGGGCAACTTTGGACCGGGCCCCGAATTTGTGAAGCCTGCTTAATCTAAACCAACCGACGTTACGTAAACAAATTGGTTTTCGACTTAGATCAGGGCAGCCTTATTGATGTTAAGCTAAGCGCCTAGATTGACAAAACATGCACATAACATCATTGTTAGAAGGATGGAATGTATTGTTTTAAGTAAATGTAGAGCGAAATATCAAACTAATACAAGTTTGAAGAAAAGGAAAGATTTAGACCTATCCGTAGCATAGTCAACCATGTACACCAACAATTTGCGAGTAAGTTCTTTCAGTTTCCTAATTTATCTCCAACAAAATTAAATCTTTATCTCTCGCTTTACCATATTAGAAACTTACTATGCGTCCATCGCAAGGCCATATTTCCCCTTCGTTGTTGCCAAGTCATACGCAGCCCACCTGCCGTGATGAATTTCTGGCGCTTAAAAACTGCCGGTAAAATTTTGAGCGGGCTGAAGTTTGGCGGTTAACCTTCATGCTTCCATGCGCGCCTGTCTGCTCGGTTGACGATGAGCCTGTTAATGAGCGGTTTGCTTATGACATAAACAGTCTTGAAGAACCTGATTTTTTGTTTGTTTTTTTACTTTTTGATGTTTAGTACTGTCATTATAGTAGTTTCGTGAGAAAGGTACGTCTTGTACTGTTGTCACGGTCGGGGGAAATTATTTTTCTCTCTCTCTCTCTCTCTCTCTCTCTCTCTCTCTCTCTCTCTCTCTCTCTCTCTCTCTCTCTCTTGTGCCCGTTTAGCTTGTCATGTTTGTAGACTGCATTTTGCTGATCTCTCTCTCTCTCTCTCTCTCTCTCTCTCTCTCTCTCTCTCTCTCCTGCTTTCAGCTTATGACTGTAGATTGCCATTTGTAAAATTACAGATGCATAAACTGATTTTTACGATCAAGTAGCTTTAATCTTTTTGTTATTCTAAGTACGTTATAAATCCGCATGCCTTATTATTATTCTCTTGCTGTAGCAAACATGGGTGTTATTCTAAGTAAGACGACTAGGCCCACTCAATAAGCATTTAGAGATACCCTGAGCCAGTTTGTGCCAGTCTCCTGGACAGCTTGCCTTTTATCTTAGGCTTGGGAAAATTCACGCATGTTAAATCTCTCTCTCTCTCTCTCTCTCTCTGTATATATATGTGTGTAAAGTTAAGTATACCTTAGTTTAACCAGACCATGGAGCTGAGTAACAGCTCTCCTACGGCTGGCCCGAAGGATTAGATTTATTTTACGTGGCTAAGAACCAATTGGTTACCTAGCAACGGGACCTACAGCTTATTGTGGAATCCGAACCACATTATAGCGAGAAATGAACTTTTAACACCAGAAATAAATTCCTCTTATTCTTCATTGGCCGGTCGGAGATTCGAACTCGCGGCCAGCAGAGTGCTAGCTTAGACGGAACCCACCCTCCCAATGAGGAACATATGTGTGTGTGATTATATGTACACACACACACACACACACACACACACACACACACACATATATATATATATATATATATATATATATATATATATATATATATATATATATATATATATTATAGAGAGAGAGAGACAGAGAGACAGAGAAAGACAGACAGACAGACAAACAGAGAGTGTTAAGCGGTAGAATATTGGGCTTAGCTCAAAAAAAGGGCATGAGGCTAGCAACCGCATTCATAAAACCTTGCTTATATCCGGAAGGATATGGTCTTCTGGTGCCTTTCCCTTTGAAAAGAAAGAAAAAATGAGGGGTTCGAATCCTGCCACGGTCGTTGTCAGGGTTCCAGCAGTTGGGTTTAAGGTTGACAGTGGTGTGCGTAAAAAAAAAGTTTAAGAAGTTGTTGTGGGTATTACAAATACAAATATACAGTATGTGTGTGTGTGTGTTATAGTGCAAATAACAAAAATGGATTAAACAATGTTTTGAGCCAGAACTTACTCATGAATTACGCGTGATAAAAAAAAATAACGCTTCGTTTACACGTTTTGTTGATGAGGAAGATTATCATGGAATCATCGTGTTCCTCGGGGGAAACTTAATGATGAACAAGAAAAATGTCCGGCAAACGTCAAGTGCAAGAAGAAAGTCGACAAACTCAAGGTCTTTCTGTTCACATGTTAGTTAGACCGTGTATTACTCGAGGAAACCGTTTTGTACCCCTTTTTACACCCGTGATAGTTTCTCTTTTCGATGTTCTTTGTGTTCATTTAATATATTCGGGGTAAGGATTAAATTTCCACCGTCGTTTTCAAAGATATGTCTCAGAAAGGGCGCGTAGGCCTATAAATATGGAACGCTCAATTTCAAAGGTTTTAGGTCTACATATTGTCGTTTCACGTGGATCTCTGGCTTATATATTTATAACTAACTTCACAACGGTCATGACTTTATGCCTACATGTTTACAACTAATTTCATGTAACATTAGACATGAAGAAGTACAAGTCAAACTTCATGTGGCTTTAGGCACACGTATATGTTTTCGTCTTGTTAAACTACACATTGTTTTTAAGCTTAAATATTCAGTTATAACTTCAAATGAATTTGAGCCTACATAATTATAACGTTAATTTTCTGTTTTTTATGCCTACACATACTTATATACGTCACTAACCTCACTCTGCTATAGTTCTTAATATTTACACTAAAGTTCACACGGTTTTAAGTTTGCATATTTACAAGGCCAACTTCACTTGGTTTAGGCATACATATTCAAAAGCCTAGCTTTACATGTTTATGTTTGCAAGTTTAGAACCTAAACTTTCACGACGTCAGACCTGCACATTTAAAACGTGCGCTTAAAGCGGATGTGTTACTTGCACATTGCTAAGTGTATAATGAGAAAGATGTTCAGAATCCTGAGATAGCTGTCCATAATGTGAAAATTTGAAAGCTTCGAGTGGGATTTTATGTAAAAGTTATGTTCTAAAGGTGTTAATCTTTTATTCTATTTTTTTTAGTTATATTCTAGATTAACAGTCCTCAGACGTTAGTTATAAGTCGTATTCTTAATGAGTAGAGACCTGGAATGTAGCTGCTGCAGGCAACGAATAACGGCGCTGATTTTCGTAGACTCACTCAGGCGGCAGTTGGAGAAGGTTAGAGAAATTGTGAAAGTTTTTTGCCTCACTTCTCTTCATGTAACAGCCACCTCCCTCCCTCCCAAACTTACCTCCCCCACACACACACACGACGAGATCTGGAGTAGGCAGTGAAGAATGATTAAGTAAGGTCTTGCAGAGAGAGGGAGAGAGACCGAGCTGGAGTGTATGATGTCATGGTCGAAATTCTGTTTTATTTATACTGGTACGTTGATTGGTGTATAAGAGAGAGAGAGAGAAAGAAAGAGAGAGAGAGAGAATCTGATAAAATAATGATTGTCACAAGTGATGCGGTTTTGGATGGCTATATCAAGGACATGTTTTTACGCAACCCTGTCTAGATCAGAAGAGAAAACATCATAGACCACATAAACCATAGATTGATGTTGCGGAATAATAAGAGTGTAATTTCGCCATTTAAATTTAAAAGTGCCTTACGTTGCATAATACGATGGGCTTAAGTGTCAACCAAACTTAAACCTTAGGTGGGTTCACACGTTCAGTATTTCTGTAATTATGAAGACTGACAGTGTTTTTGGGACTCAGTATTGTGAAAACACATTCAGTATTGACCGTCAGTATAATAGCAGGTAATCTCGTGTGCACAATTAGTGAAATTTCAGATAGACACAGAACTTTATATATGCACAGAGTGGAGACGCCTGTTCTACGTATGAGAAGCAATTTTCGCTAAAATATGTCTGTCGTGCATTGTGAGGAACATAATATTGCAGAGTTACATTACGTATTGTATCAGGGAATATATTTAAGGCTATGTATTTATCTGGAAAGATGGCGAAAACTTCTCTCTCTCTCTCTCTCTCTCTCTCTCTCTCTCTCTCTCTCTCTCTCTCTCTCTCTGAAACGCCTGAAACTGTAGTGCTTGCCCTCAAATATTGCATCAAGTCATTCGTTGAGTATGTACATTGTAAATCATATTGTGTATATAGTTAAAAGGCAGATGTTCATCGCTACTGAAATCAGATCATTCAATGTCCAAAGCAATAAATGTGTACTAGCCTAGCACAAAAACCAAACTGCTGTTTGGTAACCTCACTCAATCACTGTTAGATGTTTGTGAACCACAGTCAAATCCGAGGCGATATCTACCAACCCACTTAGACCCAAGACAATTCTGCCAACACCACTCAGCCCCAAAACAATGTCTGCCAAACCCCACTCAGACCCAAGACAATGTCTGCCAATCCCACCCAGACCCAAGACAATGTCTGCCAACTCCACTCAGACCCAAAACGATGTCTGCCAACCTAACCCAGACCCAAGACTATGTCTGCCAACCTCACTCAGACCCAAGACGATGTCTGTCAACTCCACTCGGACCCAAAGCGATGTATGCCAACCTAACCCAGACCCAAGACAATGTCTGACAACCTCACTCAGACCCAAGACAATGTCTACCAACCCACTCAGATCTAAGACGATGTCTACTTACCTCACTCAGACCCAAGACAATGCCTGCCGACCTCACTCAGACCCAAAACGATGTCTGCCAACCTAACTCAGACTCAAGACAATGTCTGCCAATCCCACTCAGACCCAAGACAATGTCTACCAACCTCACTCAGACCCAAGACTATGTCTGCCAACCCCACTCATACCCAAGACAATGTCTGCCAACCCCACTCAGATCTAAGACGATGTCTACCAACCTCACTCAGACCCAAGACAATATCTGTCAACACCACTCAGACCCAAGATGATGTCTGCCAATCCCACTCAGACCCAAAATGATGTCTGCCAACTCCACTCAGACCCAAAATGATGTCTGCCAACCTAATCCAGACTCAAGACAATGTCTGCCAACCTTACTCAGACCCAAGACAATGACTGCCAATCCCATTCGGACCCAAGACTAAGTCTGCCAATCCCACTCAGACCCAAAATGATGTCTGCCAACTCCACTCAGACCCAAAACGATGTCTGCCAACCTAACCCAGACTCAAGACAATGTCTACCAACCCCACTCATACCCAAGACGATGTCTACCAACCCCACTCAGACCCAAGACAGACCAACCCCAAGACAGATGTACCGACCTACCAACCCCATGTCTACCAACACCACTGAGACCCAAGACGATGTCTACCAACCCCACTCAGACCCAAGACGATGTCTACCAACCCCACTCAGACCCAAGACGATGTCTTACCAACAAGACGATGTCTACCAACCCACTCAGACCCAAAAAGATGATGTCTGCCAACCCAGCCCAGACCCAAGATGATGTCTATCAAACCCAAGACGATGTCAATCAGACCCAAGATGAACACCACTCAAACCCAGGACGATGTCTGCCAACCCCAGGCCCAAGACGATGTGCCAATCCCACTCAGACCCAAAACGATGTCTGCCAACCCCACCCAGACCCAAGACGATGTCTGCCAATCCCACTCAGACCCAAAACGATGCCTGCCAACCCCACCCAGACCCAAGACGATGTCTGCCAACCCCAATCAGACCCAAGACGAAGTATATCAACCCCACTCAGACCCAATACGATAGACCAATCAGAAAACGATGTCTTCAACCTCCAACGATGTCCCAACCCCAATCAGACCCAAGACGATGTCTGCCAACCCTAATCGACTGGAGAAGACGATGTCTGCCAACTCGACTGGAGATGAGAGAGATTTGCTACTTTTTCATTGAAGTCCTTTGATGTCTGAACATATGGGCCTGTTAATGGTTAAGTTAGGAATAAAATCCAAATAATCTAAGGTTAAGGTAACGATAATAATACATTTACCAAACAGCTGATCATCAAAAAAACTTAAACAGCATTGAGATTGGTCAACTCAGGGAAGGGTGACCAAATGAAAGGGAATTTCCTCCGACCTGAATTAGTGCTAGCAACTTTATTAGTGAAATTCGTTTACTGTAGTCGGTGTCTTATTGATTTTAATAACTAGTGCTATTTTACTTTATAGATATTTACCGGTAACTGAATTTTAATATACAGTCTAAATTCATATTCTGTTTCCTTTTATGTACTGTACCATATATCATTTCACAGGCGAATATTAGTAAACAAACTTATAGTCCTCATTGTGACTCAGTCTAGCTCACACCTGACTCCTATGGTGTGCTTCAAGCATGCACAGGTTTTAGGAATGAGGTTGCTACCCCCAGCTGACGGTGTCTGGCAATTTTTAAATGGTCACCCATCTAAGTGCTATACATCATATATTTAAGCTGAAAATGAACCACTGGCCCTAGACTCGAGTCTCATGTAGGCCTAACTTGAAGTGGAGATGGAAGTCAAGGTTATTATTATTATTATTATTATTATTATTATTGTGTACAGTGGGAAGCAGTAAAAAAAGAGCAAATACAAGGAAAACCAAATAAGGGCAGCACAACGAACAGTTGGTTACACGCAGCCGAAAGCACCAACCGTGCGTGAAGAAAAGCAAAGCACTGGTGCATGGCGTCTTAAAAGTAGCATTACGTCAACAACCATGACACACACACGTCCAGGAAGACTGACTCAATTTCACAGTCAGGAGAGTGAGAAGAAGAATACAGTTAAGTGGATGAGCAAAGGGTAACTGATGCTCGGCCTAGGAGTTAGAGTTTTATTGGAATTCTACCTTGCATAGTGAGGTCTAGAGCAGGGGTTCCCAACCTTTTTAAGCTGGTGAGCACCCACCTGTTTTCTGGATAAATGTGAGAGCACCACAATAATTTTATAGTTTGGGAATTAAGAAGCAATCCATTTAGTAAGTGAAAGACTTAGTTTTCGTTTATTTAAAGGTGGCAAAAATTTTAAATTACTGGCACTGAAGATTCAAACATGATTTTTTACTGCCTGGATGTTTATTCAGTCACTAACATTCACCAATCAGGCATATTTTACATAACTGTCATAGATATTATAGTACTCCACCGGCACACAATAAATCACAGGTAATATTTTACCTCTTAAATCATATATTGGTATCTAAAATGTAACTAAATGAGTTTTATTGTTCAATAACAAACTAAAATATACGCTTGCTCATTATCAATTATATTCCTAATTACGGTAATCATGTTGTGCTATACGTGGAAAACTAAAAAGGAAAAAAGAGAACAAATAAAATTCACAGGAAGCATTATTTCCTGAATACTGATACACAAGCTAATTATTGCAAAATCTTTAACCTTAAAATAAAAAAAAATAAAACAAGTCCTCCTCTCCGCTAGTTCGTGGATTCAGTGAGAACCCTGATGCTGCACTGCTTTGGCTAGCTTTTCTATATTCGCCCATATATATATATATATATATATATATATATATATATATATATATATATATATATATATATATATATATATATATATATATATATATATATATATATATATATATATATATAACGAAAAAGGCGAAAATGTAGGCTACTTTAAATTCGGCAGTTAGGCCTAGGGAGAGTTGGTGTTCATGAGCACGATTTTAACACCTTCGAAAGAGCACTACCAGACCAAGTCAGAGAGCACAGGTGCTCTTGAGCACCAGGTTGGGAACCCCTGGTCTAGAGCTATAGTGATACTTTGCGCATGAGTATGTGTGTATAGAGGGTACAGACGACTGGGACTGTACTTGTGCATGTGTACCTGACATATGCGCTTCTCAGCAAAATGCCTATTTTATACTAAGTTCCCTTAGTATAGAACTAACTCTCCTAGTCTGTATCGGCGCTGGGAAACGTATTCTGTTTTATGTGTGTGTGTGTGTATATATATATATATATATATATATATATATATATATATATATATATATATATATATATATATATATAGAGAGAGAGAGAGAGAGAGAGATGTAAAATCAGTTCACGTGAAGGAAAGCCACGCGGATTGATCTTGCATAATTATTTTCCCGTGTACGTAAACTTAATATTTATTTGTATGCATGAGCGCCTGCGTTCGTGCATATAGTCCCATCGGTTATCATTGCCATATTTTTCCTACCCTCCCCCCAACCCAAGAAGTTAGCTGAAGCGACCCTCCTCACCAGTGTCCAAACAGCACTGCAAGCAGCTGCAACCTTGCAGCAATAATAATTATTAGCTTTCCGCAACGTTGCCATTTGATGCGAAGGAAGTGACAGACAGGAACTGGTCCTCCCGCGGTGGCAAAGCCTTTCAGCAGATTGTAAACCGCCTACACCGCGTCTCTGAGGCTACTGGTGGCGCAATAAAACTTCGAAATGGCTGGTGTTACGATTTCAGAGGATTTTGTTTGTCTGTCTTTCAGTAAGATTTCACAAAAAATCTTAATTTGTCGAATTTAACGTTTTGTGAAAGGAAGAGGTGGTTAGATTGTACTGAGCCCTGATGGGGAAGCAGAACCGGATTTTTAATATTTTTTGCAACAAAATATCCAAGAAACTTATGTATAGATTTCATTATTTTATTGTTTATTGGCGGGGAAACCAGGGTCATGAGCAGATGAAGAGATGATTAAATACTGAAATTTATCAGTTCATTCATTTAACTGTTTGCGTGGCTACAAAATGCCTCGACAATTTATAGACTGATTTCTTTGAAATTTTTGTGATATGTGGATGATGGCCGGGAAGTATGTTGGGTTATGGGCTACAAGGAGGTGATCATAGCTTAAAATGGACTCGTATCCAAATGCACATCCAGAAATTTTCTGTCTGCATTTTCTGACTTTTTTTTCACATTTTTCTTCTTTGAAACCAAGCTTTGATTTGATTTGCACATTTTATAAAAGTTTTTCTTTTTTTAATTTTGCTGTGCTTGTGTTGTGTCATTTATATACAATTATAAATCATATATTTTTTTTATTTTATGCATTTCAGTGTGTCGTCGAAAATGTAATCTGCGTCATATGTAATATTAACTATTAATTATGGTGATATTTAAATAATTTCCTTGTAATTGAAAAAATCCTTTTTGTATTGCATAATTTTTCCTGAACTGATTCGATTGGCTTGTGACATACGTATGACTTTAATTGGAACTGATGTTTTTCCTAGTGTTACATACACACACACACACACACACACACACACATATATATATATATATATATATATATATATATATATATACTGTATATACTGTATATATATGTGTGTGTGTGTGTAAACCTCCCATTATATCCTTTTTCTATTGCATAATTTTCAAGACCGATTCCATTACCTTGTGACATAGATATGACTTTGATTAGAACTGATGTTCTTTACTAGTGTTACACACACATATATATATGTATATATATACGTGTGTGTGTGTGTGTGTGTGTGTGTGTGAAAAACCTCCAATTATTTCATTTTTGTATTGTATAATTTTCATGAACCGATTGGATGACACATGAATTTAGTTAGGACAGATGTTCTTTGCCAGTGTTTTACGCACACACACATATACTATATATATATATATATATATATATATATATATATATATATATATATATATATATATATATATATATATATATATATATATATATATATATAGACATCAATTATTTCTTGCTGAGTCTTCAAATTTATACGAATCTTATTGATGTCTTCTGCACATGGATTTCATCTGTGATTCAAAAGTTCAAGGATGAATTGTGGGAGTGGCTAGTATCCTGTTTTTTTTTCTTTTCTTATTGATTTTGTACAGAAAAAAACCGTTGTAATTGAACGGGTAAATGCAAAGTTTTCAATTGTGCTAACTTCAGTTAAAGAGAAATCAACAGCATGATATATGTTGTAAATTACAGTAAAGGAGTAAAGAGATTATTCTGTTCGCGTACGTAACTCCGACCAATGTTCTTGGCATTCAATGCTTCCAGATGCATCGAAGCATTGGAGGACTGAGCCTTCGACTTTTGCTGACCTCAGGGAGAGAGAGAGAGCGAGAAGTTTTGGATGCATGAGTCAAATTTGACTCGTATGTTGTTGCGAAATTTATTCGTTTCACTTTGTGTTAAACTCGTTCATTGGTCCAAGGAAGATAGCTATGTGCGCGCACATGTTCCTTCGGATACGTTGATGATGTTCACATAACCAATTTGTTTACAGTGAAAAGATACCTCACCTCATTTTAATTTTTAGTGTTCGGTTTACACTACAAAATAAATCAGTAATGAAAATATGGTAAAACAGTGAGTCAGCTGGGTTTAATCAGACCGTCTTACCGTCGTTATTGGCTGTGGAACTCTTTACTTTCTTGTATGTTCCTCAGTCATCTAAATATAGACATATTTTCAATATCCAAGAAAAATGAACTTCATCAATAGAAAATTCAATAACCACGTTATCGTGATATATATATATATATATATATATATATATATATATATATATATATATATATATATATGTATATGTATGTTACAGATATACATGCTTGCTTTTTTTGTGTGCACATAATCGTGAAATCTTCCATGGAAAAGCCACCTGCCGCTGATTTCTTTTTATTTATTTTGATAATTTTGAGAGAGAGAGAGAGAGGGCAGGTGTTTCAATGTATTTGCGACGACAAAATTGATTCCGGAAAATTTGTGAGTTTGTTCAACCTATTCTTCCTGAAGATAGCCGTCTTTTGTGCGCCTGTGCTTTTGTTTATGAGTGTGTGTGTATGTACGTGTGGAGAGAGTGGACGACAAAGTACTAAGATTGAATTTCTCAAGTTTGTAAGATAATGTGGGTAGATTGTGGTACGATAGGCTGGTAAAATGTCCATATACTTCTCAGCTATTGAGAGAAAAAAGCAAATGGAGAATATATATAATTTATATATATATATATATGTGTGTGTGTGTGAATGTATGTATATATATATATATATATATATATATATATATATATATATATATATATATACATATATATATATATATATCATCAACAATTAATAATGATAACATCAGTGCTGAATGTAATTATAATATTATTGTTTGATAATTCCATGATGAAGGTAATGAGTTGCAAATACCTCAGGATTAATCTGTGGATGAGAATTAGAATGCTTGAAGGATTTTGATTTCATGCAACGTTATGCATCGTTTAAGTAGGTGTGACCGCGTGTGTGTGTGTGTGTGTGTGTAACAAACAGGTGTAGAAAGAGAAGGGGAACATTCATATTTGAGGGTGTCGGTGTGTGGAAGACCAGTGTGAATTCGATAATCGTGTAGGTAGGGTCACCTTTTGTGGGTTCTCTGTGTGTAAAATATTAAGTATCTTTTATTCCCGTTTTCTATGATAATAGGCAACCACTGTGAAATCAGTTCTGAAATGTGAAATTTCCTGTGTTGTGACATTGCACGCATTTGTTTATATCACATACAGGAACGTGATATTGAAAAGCCGCGCCCATGCGCTCTTTGCATTTTGTATATCGACGAAATAAGGCAATCGATTGTAAACATTCCTGGGAGAAAATGTTCGTTTTCTATGTGGAGGTGCATTCCATTGGTTGCATAAACTGCCATAGCATGGGCAACCTGTTGAATGCTTTTATACTTTTTCATATGTTTATATAACTTGAATTCAAGTTTATAGGAAGATGCTCTAACTCCTTGCCATAAGGTATGAGTGTAATTATATTATATTCATCGCAGGAATAAATAAAGTGGCGTTTTCGCGCGTAAGATCGTAAGAGAAGTCCTCTTTGCGTCAAAGTGCGGGAGTTTGTGCTGAGCTGAGAGAAAGGAGACGCACTTTCTTAAATATATGTGTATATGTAAAAGGATGCGTTTTGTGTCGCTGGGAGAGAGAGAGAGAGAGTGGGTGGAGAAGCTGTTATGGGCAGAGTGAATTAATCAGACCGTGACAGCAACAGAATCCAGCCCTGATGCAAACCTCCAGGAAAAAAAAAAAAGAGATTGACAAACCTGAAAGTTTCCTCAGTAGAAAAATATAACCCCACGTGAAGGTCTCCGTTTATTTATACTCTTATAAGTTGGTGAATTGATAATAACCGTACTCTCTCTCTCTCTCTCTCACAACTCACAAACACTTAAAATTATTTTTTTTTATCCTTCGCACCGTACCTACACTTGGGGCCTGGAGCTTATATAAGTCATAAAACCGTTAGGTCTAACAAAACCGTTATTTTTCTAGACTTTCAAATTCAACGCTCATTTTTATAAACTTGGTTTTCCCGAGTTCTTAAAAATGTCATGTTTTTTTTTATATATTCTGAATATGTAATTCACCCGGTCTTGAGTGAGTTTTCCCGTCTTTTTCTTCTCATAATGGTTGTATTTTCAAGTGATCAAATTTCTTACTTATTTTCCTTACTTCTCAACACGACTTGCTTAGGTTTGTCGTCTCGAGGGGGAAAACTCATTCGCTTAGTTATTCCCGCTTTATAACACCTCATGCTTAGTTTTTTTGCTTCTCAACACCCTGTTTTAGTTTTCCATCCACAAAACAGCATCCACTTGGATTTTTTCCACCGTTCAAACACCTAAGTTTTCCCACCTATGAGCACTGTGCATAGTTTTCCCAACAGACATTTGAAAATCTCAGTTTTCCCAGCTCTTGAATACGAGTCGTAATCCATATTTTGTCGAGTTTTAGTTACTCGATACTTACACCATCCATATTTAATTTTTCCAATGCCGCAACTCTGCATGGATTTTTTTCTAGTTTGCATTTTTTAAACTTTGCAGTATCAGTTCTTAATTTTTCAGCTTAACTATGCAGGAATGGTTGTCAGTTACGTCTTCGAAACATTCTGTTTAGTTTTCCCAGCTTATAAGCATGTACTTAATATCTAGTTGGTTCAACAAAGCATTTTGGGGTTAGTCTTCCAAGATAGCAGGTATTTAATGCTGGGATATATAAATTTCAGAGGACTCCGTTTAGTTTTCTCAGTTTTACTATCTTCTTAGCACCCTGTGCTTCGGTTTCCTACATGTCTACCAGATGTATAATGTTTGTTTAGTTGTTAGTTTTCCTGTTCCAAATTTTATTCGCTTGATACACATATTGTTTTTAACTACAAAGTCTGACCTTATTCAAATATAAAACTCCTGAACAAAAAAATATTATGCAATGAAAGACTGGCTCAGTTAATTATTAATCCTGAATAATTGAGATTGATGTGGTAATCTTGAGAGTATTTGGTAATTAAACGAGTTAATTGTAATTAAGAGTCTTGACAATTACATTTCTTGTCGTCTTGTTGATGAAGAACCGCGTTAGGGTTGATAGAATTTACGTGTTCTGATGAACTGGGATTAGACTTACGGAAAAAACAATCTGAATCTTAGAATTCTTTAAAGGGAATTTAAATCTGTTGCATAACAGCCTTGTCACGTCGCAGACAATACGTTAAGTTACTTCACCTCATGGAGTTTCCTAGAGTTTTTCATGTTCATTATTTACCCAGTGATGTTTTTAAGTTTCCTCACTTAATAGTTTTATGTACACAAGAAAACGAACTTGAAAAAAACTTTAATTTGGCGGCAGTGTGACGTGACTTAAGACGGTGGCTCTGAAATCGCGTTTTGATTGGTAGCGATCCTGGAAAAGCGATTGCGATTGGTGCTTGCGAACCCAAAGGCAGCTGCGATTGGTTGGTGTACCGGGAGGAGTTGCCAGTTCTGGATTTTCTCGTCCATAATCGATATTTTAGAGGTGACTCCTGCCGCGGCGTTTATATGGGGTGTGCTCAGTCTAGCAGTGGATTCCTGCCGGAGAACACCATCGTCATGGCCGAAATCAACGTCCAAGAGCTGTGCGATATCGCCAACAAGTTGAGAGTGCATTCCATCAAGATGACGGATGCCTCGAATTCTGGGTATGTGGCTCTGAAATGCTTTAATTTTTGTGTCACGTTACATTTTTAAGGAAAGGAAGTGGTGATTGATCTGTTATGCGTGCCTTACGTTGGCCGGACTGTCTCCATGTCTTGTTTACTTCCGAAAGTCTGTTTTTGAAACCGGCGTTTTTTTATTGGAACTAATTTTCAGATATTTTTTTATATAGTTTGTTTCTGAATTGGACTTAACACTTATGAATGGTAATTAAATCTCAATTTACCTATTTTATGGTTAGGTTCATGCCTGCAATGTAAAGCAGTTGGCTACTTAAAGAATTGAAGTTTTCGATCTAAGTTTATGGGGTATTTCTTTAAACAAGGTACGTGATATTGAGGTATACCATTGATATTTTTTTAAATAAAATTTTCGAGGTAGTTTGACATTGATGAAGGTCAAGGGGGCGTCGATCCCTTGTATAAGACCCATTCTCTCCCTGTTACTCTCAGGGCGCCAGTTTGGCATGTTCATATTTTTTTCATATTCCAGATTTTTGCATCTCTAACTGTACTAGGCCTAACCTTGAGTTTTCATGTCCGGAGTAAAAAATTTTGGTGTAACGACTGCCCTCCAACATCCAAGTATAGACAGCCCGACGACAAAGGCTGGAGGAGATATATAATGTAGTGATAGACTGTTAGAAGTCTGTAAGCTTAAATGACCACTCTATCGAGACAGATCGGTAAATGAAGTAATTTATTTCAGACCTCCTTGCCCATAACGCGCACTATAGGGTTTACTTACGGTTCTGTGCAGCGTCCCTCCGGCCCCTAGCTGCAACCCTTTTCGTTCCTTTTACTGTGCCTCCATTCATACTTTCCTCCATCTTGCTATCCACCCTCTCCTAACAATTGTTTCATAGCGCAACTGCGAGCTTTTCCTCCTGTTAAACCTTTCAAACGTTTTTACTGTCAATTTCCTTCCAGCGCTGAATGACCTCATAGGTCCCATCGCTTGGCGTTTGGCCTAAATAACATATTCTGTTCCAAAATTCATGCCCATAAATTTGATTTTTTAGTGTGCCCAGAGCTTGGGGAGTAGACTGAGTTGACTGTGGTTGAGATGATTTGAGTAGGAATAAGTAACCTCATGGACGAAACGACCTTGAACGAACTGGTTGAATATAACAGTTTTATGTATTTAGTTACGTCCGGGACTTGTGAAGCCAGCTACAAACAATTCAGGTAGAGAATTAAATTCGTGCTTGTTCCTGGTTATGTAAAATGTTAACGAACATGCGCGGCCTACTTGCAACAGCATTAGAGAGATTTTGGTTACAGAACTCAGTGCTTCGGGTTGAGTCTAAGCATTGTAAGCTTTCTTACAGGAGTTGTACATTACGAATTTGTTGCATTTGGAAGTTTTTTTGCAAAGATTACTGTGAACAAAAGGCAAAATTGAAGTGTACAGATATTGCTCACGGAATCACACGTGTATATTACACTATATATATATATATATATATATATATATATATATATATATATATATATATATATATATATATATATATATAACTGAATCACGAAAATATGGAACGTGATGAATATATAAATAAAGATAAAATCCACGAAGGAAACGAAAACACTTGGAGTGCAGCACTCCATTGTTTCCGTTTCCTTCGTGGATTTTATCTTTATATATATATATATATATATATATATATATATATATATATATATTTTATATATTGCTCCTTGCTTACATTATATATTCATTCTTAAGGTCTGACCTGTGCCCACAAGTAATGTTTGCATACTGTTACAAACATCACGGTCTAGCTCACACAAGATCTGAAAACGTATTCACCTCCTTTTTCATATTTTGGCTTGTCGCTTTTGTTGCTGCCACAACGTAATATAGTGGAATAAATCATTCATGACAGCCCCTCTCTCTCTCTCTCTCTCTCTCTCTCTCTCTCTCTCTCTCTCTCTCAAACCTTATGACTGGAAAAACTAGGCATGAAGCATTGCAGGTATGGTTCAGTACGATAGTCGTAACGTAATGCCTTTTTCCTATTGCGAGAAAATGATTGAAATCTCGATCATTCTAATACTCTCCCTCTTGATTCAACTTTTACAAGGAAATGTTTTTGACCGGTTTTATGATTTTCCGTTATTAGCTTCCAAATGTACCAAGGCACGAAGCTTCCTCACCAATAGTTCGTGATGCGGCCTCGGAATGTGAGTTCACCATTAATTCACAGTTGATCCCAGAAATACCTGAATACTTGTCAGTCAGCGTGCAGACGACTGGTAGAAATAAGAATACATTAGTGAATGTTTGTTAAGGAGCATAGACACTCATAGGTGATTTTATTAAACTTTTGCTATATAAAAGGATCTTGAATTTTACCAAATCTATGCGCTCCAGTGCACAGTAGCAGGAAATTCAGTTTTAAAAAATCTGTGGTTTACACGAATACAGCCATAATAAGTGACGGCAGTTTCCCGTCTGCAAAAAAATAATTGTACCAAGGAGGTTATTTATTTTTTTTTTCTTTTAACTTTAACACCTCTTAATTTGGGCCCTGGAAGTATCTCTCCCGGCAGGTAGGCAGTAAATCGACTTGTAATGTATGCACGTCATTAAACAGTGTGCTGTAACACAATGTTGAATGTTTTTAAACTGACGGGAGGCGCTGTTTATCAATTGCTGCTGTCGATATTAACCGGAAAAGGGTATTGCTCTACTGGACTGGATAACAGTCCCTTAACGTTTTATTTTCGCTCACATAAGGGAAGTAACTCTTGCATTCCACACTTAGAATCAGAATGCAAGAGTTGGCACAATTCCTTTGTTATTAATGGAAGTTTAAGCTGATCTTATGCCAGCTCTGGCTCGTGCTCCTCAGATTAGTCAGTCTGTTGACCAGATTCTCGAGAGAGGACGCCTATTTCCTTCGGTGTAAGGCCTCCGTTTTCCCCCTCTTCGTTTTGAACAGTATTGGAACATTTCTTTACCCCTCACCCCCTCTGGCAAAAGGTTGTGAATGCAGTTTTGCCATAAGTAGATTTTGGTTTTTCCTCTGTGCTAGCCAGTTGTCAACGAACCATCCAAACATTCCTCTGTAGGGTAGGCTAGTAGGGCTGTCAGTGCACCTCAGGCGGTGCACTGTTAGCATTACTTAAGGTTCTGTACATCGTCCATTCGGCCTCCAGCTGCAACCCCTTTCTTTCCTTTTACTGTACTCCCATTCATATTGTCTTTAATCTTGCTATCCACCCCATCCTAACAGTTGATTGATTCACAGTGCAACTGCGAGGTTTTCCTCCTGCTACTCCTTTCAAACCTTTCTTCTCCGTTTCTCTTTCACGTTGTTTCACATTATTTGCTTTTATGTACAGCCCTCCACAGGGATAATTCCCTCTCTGGCGGGCCCTTGTACGTTTTCAAAATAAGGTGCTGCTTATATTTTATAATTCTCTTTCAGTGTTTTCTTGTCAGCGCTGAATGACCTCATAGGTCCCAGCGCTAGGGCCTTTGGCTTAAATTCTATATTCCAATCCAAACATTCGTCTTTTCAGCCTGAGTAATGTTCCGTAGTAAGTTTTTTTTAGATAATCTCTGTAAACAGATATAAACACTTGAAAAAAACCATAGATAAAAACATTGTTCGCATCCAGGGGAAGGATGTTAGAAAGTTTCCTCCCCTCGAGGTTCATGACGTCACTGGAAGTGGTTTTCGGTCTGCTGGCGTTCTTAATCATTATATTGTGGGTGCTTGGATAAGTTTTGCGGTTGCCACAAACGTTTTGGTTGGGCGGTTTCCTACGCGGCCTCTGGGTGATTCTGGGGTTTAAACTTTTTATTTGGCCGTTGTTGTACACGTTTGCTTTTTTTCCGATAGCTGATGTTGCGCATGGTGCGTGCATGCTAATATAAAATTATACGTAGTTGTGTTGCTGTGACGAGTTTGGAGCTCTCTCTCTCTCTCTCTCTCTCTCTCTCTCTCTCTCTCTCTCTCTCTCTCTCTCTCTCTTGTGTGTGTATATATATATAGTATATATACATATATATATATATATATATATATATATATATATATATATATATATATATATATATATATATATATATATATATATATATATTATTTTACAATGCTTTTTCAAATTAAGTATGATTTTTATACTGTATTTGTGCGTTTTGGTAAATGCCCATTGTCAAGTTTTCTTTACGTATGAAATGAGCCGTATATTGAACATTCCTTACTTGTGAGGATACGTGAAAGCCTGGTATCGTAACACTTGAATAATTAGAACTTCTTCCAATCCCTTCCCCATCCCATCCCATCCCCTTACACTTTCCACCCGCCTCTCCAACCAGGGGGCCTTTATTTTAAATGGTCGTTGGTAACCATATGCAGGAAGTGGCTAAAACGTCGTTGGAGGCTCCGTCGTAACTGGTGGTATTGGATCTCTCTCTCTCTCTCTCTCTCTGTGTGTGTGTGTGTGTTTCAAAGCCTACGGTATAGGCTGGTTTTTCTTGCGGTTACGCCAGAGATTCTCCGCCCTCATAAAATGGAAATGGGTTAGGCCTATAACATTACAGTAGGGAGAGACTATAGGTAAAAGGACACGCATTAATAAAATTGCCTTGAATAGTAAAGTTTAGTTTACTGAAGACTTTTATTGTAAAGTGTATTGACTAGTGTTGTGAATATTGGCGTGGTTGTCTTCTCATATTCGCTGTAATTTTACTGTTACGAAAACTTGAATCTTCTGAGGCTATTTAAGCTTATATTAGGAATAGTTGTAGTCAGTTATTGTTGAATGTTAATAATCTTAACTTTTGCAGTGTTTTAAATCCAAACACGAATGCTCTATGATTATCCTTTTGAACTTGTAATCCAAGTTCCTGTCAGTAAACTTTGCTCAAGTTTTAAAACATTTTTTCTGTGCTTCATAATGACAAGCAGATGCTAACCATAGCATACTTCGTGAATTAACATAAAATTTTCACTGAAAATGGATAACCATTCTTCGGCTCTCTCTCTCTCTCTCTCTCTCTCTCTCTCTCTCTCTCTCTCTCTCTCTCTCTCTCTCTCTCTCTCTTCATTTTCTTCCTCGATGCAATGTATACACAATGCCAAGCTTTGAAATTACTTATACACCATTTGTTTTCTTTGACCAACATTCCATCCTATGAAAGGCAGGGCTATCACTGACGTTGAGCCCCAGGAATTTTTCAAGACAGGACTAACCCCGGGAATTTAAATGCAATGTTTCTCTTGAAAAAAAAATACATATATGGCCTGTCATACTGTTAGTGGCTGGTGGCAGGCAGTTTTTTATTTTTTCATTATTTATTTATTTATTTATTTATTTATTTATTTATTTATTTTTGGCGGCTGATGAACATTTTGTATCCGTAGAAAAATTTTTCTTGTAAGGGACCAATGATTGATATTTTTAAGTAAGAACGAATGAAAACTTCAGTTCTTAGGTATTCTAGTCACATGGTGTTGAAGTAGTGTTACTAATCATGTATTTACTAAATATAGAAATTGCATAATTATAGTTTCCACATATGGAACTGTTTTATAAACTTGTCGCAAAAAACCAAACATCTGCTAATGTAATGAAATATGCTTTCAGACACCCAACATCATGTGCGTCCATGTCAGAGATCATGTCTGTCCTTTTCTTCCATACCATGAGATACAAGTTGTCGAGCCCAAGGGACCCCAGCTCTGACAGATTCATCCTCTCCAAGGGCCATGCAGCTCCTATCCTTTATGCAGGTAAGCTTCTAGGGTGAGACACCTGAAATTTGATTGTGTGTGTGTGTGTTAAGGGTGTTTGTTAGTTTTTGTGTGTGTGTGTTAAGGGTGTTTGTTAGTTTTTATAAAGTGTTGATTATGCTGTTAGGCTTTATGAAAGTAGGTCATGATACTGTTTATATTGATAAAGGTTAGGTCTACACTTACTGGCTAGTCTGTTCTGAAATGTTCTGGTCAGTTTCAAAACTCTTTGCAGGTGGGTGGTTTTCAGACGACATGTGTGTTATGAGCTATATTAAAATCGAGCCTATTTGCATATTCATTAAGTCCTATAAATGTCGGTAGATAACAAGTCGCCAGTCAAAAATAGTCTCCTCTTGCTCAATGTGATATTTGAAAATGTAATTTTATGTCCAGTTTTTCCTCCAATATCATAACATAGTTATTGCTATTAATTTATTGTACTGTCTTAAGCTTTTTTCTCATTTTCTCTTTGATCTTAGATTTTAAGGCATTCTTTCTATGCTTTTATAGTTTCTTGACTTGGCCCAAGGCCCTGCTAAAAATGGTGTTATAAAGGCAGTTTTTCTGGGTCCTGGTCGTTCGGCCGAAAGTCATTTAGGCCTTAACGTCCAAACTGGCAAACGGCCGAAGTGGATGCATATAATACTTTGATCCCTGAGGGGTTCACGGCTGAAAATAATAACCAAGCAAGTACCAAGGTTTTTTCATGTCTAAAACTGCAGATATTAAATTCTCAAAATTAAGATTAGCATTATGGCTTAAATTTCATAAATCACCAAACTAAAACAGTTGTGGTGTCCAGGGGAAGCCAAGCCAATTTGCAAAGAAACAAATGAACACAACAGTAATGGTAGGAAGCGCACTGAAATTAACTAACTAAGGTAGATACTGTACAAAGTTTAATGGATAACTTGGCGTACTACTGGTGGTACAGCTGAAGCCATGCATATTTTCTGAATTGGTGTCACACGAGTGGTTCAAACAATTATGACATTACAGCTGGCTACTCTAGGAAAATTTTGGTAGCAAGGCAAGACCCTAGGAAAACCGCTTGTTTGTAAATTTGAGAATTTCAAAAAATATATATTAATTTGTAGGATAATATAGCTTATGTAATGTGCTGGTTTATTATTACCATATTTGAGTGAAGGGATTTCAGAGACACTTTACACTGCCAGGCATTGAGGCAGTTGTAGTGGCATTTCTTAATGCTGTTCACAAAGAAGCTTGATGTAATAAATGGTTTTCTGTAAGCACTGAGTTCAGTAATTGTTACATCCAACACTTAAGTTGCCATAACTGCTTGATGTTTTGGAAATGCTTTATTTAAAGTTATTGATACTCAGAAGTATTTAAATAACATTTTGTTGTTGAAAGCTGTTTAAATCCTTTTTTTTTTTTAGTGTTGACAGCTGAATCCACGTTATTTGCGTAACAGAGTCTACAGTTGGTTGAATTGAGTATATAACCTTCTGTAGGTGATGTATAGTCCTGAAACCTAAGTTTCCTTTTTTTGTGCAGTGTTCAGTTTTATTAATTATTTTTTCCTTCTCTAGCTTGGGCTGAAGCTGGGCTCTTCCCCAAAGAGGAGTTGATGAATCTTCGTAAGATTGACAATGACTTGGAAGGTCACCCAACTCCTAGGCTCAACTTTGTTGATGTAGCCACAGGATCCCTTGGTCAGGGGTTGTCAGTTGCTTGTGGTATGGCCTATGTCGGCAAGTACTTCGATAAGGCATCTTACAGGTAAGGTTCAGAGCTTTTTAGAAAAACAAAAACTGGGTCATAGGCATTGGGAATGGCACTGCCAGTGTATTTATTCTATAAAAAGGTATTAAAGTGGGTAGCTGTTTTCTCAGATGCCGAGTAATTTTGGAGTAACATAATATAGTTTAACCAGACAACCATTTAGACAACTCTGCATAAAATAGGGACAAATAATGAAAATAGGGACAAAACATGTTTGTGTTTGGCAGCAAGATGAGATATCATGAGGATCAATTGAAGAGAAAGAAGGAGCTTGGGGCCAAAAGGACTCCACAAAAGAAAATTTAGACCAGTTAAGTGTGCTGTAAACAGAAAAGTTTATACACTTGTAGTGTATCTGAAAATGCATGTACATTAATGTCTAGTTGTAAAAGTTGTGAACCATTTGACATGTACAGTAGAGTTGAAAGTTATTGTAACATTGGAATGAGGTAATTGTAAAATAACATATTTCAAAATTGGTAAGGTAATTTTGAAATATGGCATGGAAATATCGTATATTTGAAATGTGTAAGTAGTGTGTGGTAATTATACTCAAAACAATTTCATAGTACTGTGATAAGGAAATTGCCTTGCATCCTACAAATAGGGCCAGTCCAAGGGTTATGCCACTTGTATGGTGATATTCTTTTAACTCTTGGGTGATTCAGTTAGGGGGTCCATGTGAATAAAAATTTGCAGTGTTTAAGCTCTATAATGTATATTGTCTTTGTTGCGTCTTAATATGTATGATAGATAGGCTTGGCTTTAAGTGATTTTCAGTCATTGTGGGTAGAAAACTAGAGGAAAACATGTATTACAGCCAGAGGGAACAGATTCAGTAAATTTTCACTGTATGAACAGTAAAGACTTACACACGGCTTGCTTTTAGTAACTAGCAGTTTTGTAAATACGTTGTACAGTAATAGAAATAGTTTTTATGATGGTATGTAGAAATACTGTACAGTGTACATTTTACAATGATATTTCAATTATTTTTTGGTAATTAAAATTTGGATTTTACTAGTCTTCAAAATTTTTCAAAAGTATTTTGATGGTACAGTGTTCAAAACTAAACTAGAAAAGGTCAGAAGCACAACATTATGAATGCTTGTAAGACATGGTATACATTGATTGATTTTAGATTTGAGGTTATCTTGTGATCTTAATGAGCTCCAAAGTATGTTGTTAATTTAGTAATAATTGACGTTTCTTCAGGACATACTGTTTGATTGGTGATGGAGAAAGTGCAGAAGGAAGTATCTGGGAAGCTCTTAGCTTTGCTGGCATCAAAAAGCTAGACAATTTGGTTGCTATTTTTGACATCAACCGTCTTGGACAGTCAGAGCCAACAGCATTCCAGCATGACATGGACACATACCGAATGCGCTTGGAGAGCTTTGGATTCAACACTCTAGTTGTGGATGGTCATGATGTTGAGGCTCTGTGCAAGGTGAGTTGATTTATCACTGATTTGATTTAGTATACAGTCTCTGGGAATTTGATTAGTGAACAGAATCAAACTTTCATTGTCATAATGCTGCTGAATAATGGTCCGTGATCCATCCTTTGATGGTAATGTACTTAACTGCATGGCATTTTGAACTGTTATGTACAGTATTTTAACTTTGTCCTTACGTATGCACTGCGAAGTAGTTTTCACTTCAAGTATGTTTGTATTTGTAGGCTTTTTGTTTAGGAAATTAAATGAAATGAGTAGCACTTTTTAGTTTTTGATTCAATATTTTTATTGACATTGATTAGGACTAAAAGGTACAGGAAGTCTCAAAACCATGAGATTTTTTTTTTTTTTTTTTTTATCAAAATATAATTTAGTAAGCACTGGTAACACCAAAAATAGTGATATAGCTGCCTATATCATTTCCCTTTACACTAGTCACTAAAAAGTCACTAAAAACTGGTAGCCTTCAACTGTATATTCATTATACTGTGATTTTTCATGAATCCTACTACAGTAGATAATGTACTGTATATTTAAATCCCACTACTGTAGATATATTCATTCCATGGTAGACAAAAAGAAAAAAGGAAAATCCAGATATGTCTCTAGGACTTCACAGTTCACAGGCTACATTTCAGTTACTCTGTTTTATTATTGAAGGGTAAAACATGAGTTTCATGTTAAAAGTGAATTTTCTCTAGTACTATATAAATACAGTTGAAACTATTTTCTAAGATTAAAGTACAGTATATTTCCTTCCTGAAAAAAAAAGAAAAAAAAAATGCTTGGCTGTAAACAAGTAAATTAAGGAGTTATTGGACAAAATAATTTGACAAGTTAGAAGTGTTAAGGCTTAAAATTGATTTTGACATCACAGATTTAAAATCTGCATTAATGATGTCAGAATTGATTATATGCTTGAGCACTTTTCAGCTTCTCAGCTTGTCATCAGGTGACTGAGACTACGACAGGACGATGGGGATTGTACATGGGAGTGCCACTAAGTTTTCCCCCAGGGATGCTTTTCTGGGGGAATGCATCCAGTGAGCGGTAGGAGACACACCTGGGTATTGCATAGAGTGTGAGTCTCTTTAGAGCTGACGGCTAGATCCTTTTGACATCGTCTACAATTGGAGACAGGTAACAGGGACATTGGGTCCCTAATTACCTATGTGGCAAAAGAAGTTGTCCAAGATTCCAGGGTCTGAGCTTTGCTTGGCTACTGTTTTGCACAACATTTAACTCTGGGAGTTTCTTCTCCACGCTTACTTTGGTTTTAAACAGAGGGAAAAAGTTGCCTTCCTGGAAGGCAACTTTGAACCTTGTCTTTAGTGCCATTTTGTCATTTGATCACATAGTCAGCAGCAGGTTGTGTTCTTCTGTGCCCCTGGTGAAATCTTTGACTTCCCATGTGTCTGTGCCAAGTAATTTCTGGACCTGCTAGCTCTTTGGTTTGAGGTCCTGAGAGATATTCCTCTTTAGTTAACCTTAGATTCAGCTGCTCATATCTGGTATCTTCAGGCGTTGAGAGCTCTGGCACTTCACGCCTGGATGCTTTCCTGCCTCTTCCGTGGCAAGAGGGCTCTTTTCTCGCTCACCATTGGAGTTCTTGGATACTTTTATTCCTTGAGCAGCTGTCTACAAAACTAGAATCTTCTCCAATTATTGATATGGAGACAAGGTATCTCTAGCTAGAGTTGCTTGTCAGCAGGTAGTGGTGTTTTGCTCACCTACCTTAGCTGTGAGGCTTCTTTCTGCCCTGGATTTTTAGGAAAGGCTTCAAGTGGTCAACCTTAGCCAAGGTTTGATTCTAGGAGTAGATCTCTCCTTTTTTTAGGTTGATCTTTTGTGCTCCTGAGAAGCTGTAACAATCTCTCTCAGGGATTCAAAGCCTGGAGGGTAATGACTCCCTCCTTTTGGGAGTTTTGACTCAGCTTGTCCGAGTCTTTTTGAGGGTTGTCAGACATAGATCTGAACCCAGAAGCTGTCTGGGTTAGCCCTGGCATCGGCAAGGTATAAGTGTCATATCTGGGCTCTTGTATGATACTCGGGAGGATGGAAGCATCTGCTGGTACATCCCGTATATGCGGTAAGCTAGAGGTGTGGGGTTCCTTCCTCTGCTCCTAACGGACCAGGAAGTTAACACCCCAGGTTGTGTGAACCCACAAGTTGGTTTAGAGAGTACCTAGATTCCTCCCACCAATGGGTAAGTCTATGTAAAGAACAAAGGTTTGTATTTTTGTTGGAACAGATGGCAAATTTTAAAAGTAATTTCTATTTTTCCTTACATACAAACCTGAAGTTCTTGACATTTACAGCCCAAATCAGCCACCCCTCACTCTAGCACCTGCTCTGGAAGACAAAGTGGAGTACTGTGCAAACCGACAGGTGAGCAGGGCCTCCTCATGCCTGTCGGTAGTTGACTACCTTCTCAATAAGTTTGAATGACTGTTCCAGCTCGCGTTTGCAAGCAAAATCCTTACGTGAAGATGAATATAAAAAAATACAAATTTTAAAATTTGCTGGTTTAACATCAATAATGCAAAAGGTGAATTTGAAGTGGACCAGTAGGCCTTGTTACACTTTATAAATTATTGAGATTTATAAATCTAGTTACTTTTTATTGCTTGTATGCTCAAAACTGTAAAATGTCTCACGATGAAGGTGTGTGTGTTTGTCGTTCTTTGTATAATTGGTCAAATAAATATATAAGCAATGAAAAGTAAAATAGCATTAGTAATATATTTAAATGTTATCCAGTGTTTTGTTTTGACAGTTGGCAACTTGGAACAGAAGTGTCAGTGATTGCAACAATAACTTGCCCTTTAAACAGAAGATATATTTTTTTTTGGCAAAAAACAAGTTTTTGCATTTAATATAGTTGCAGAAATATTTTTATGTAAAATAAACTGATCATGCTTGTAAGCTTTTTATTCAGTTCTGTAGAAAGTTGCAGTGGTAGAAAATCTTCCATAGCGAATAGATCTTGTGCTGGAAGAACATTGAAACATTCAGTTGTTTCAAAGGGAATGTTAAATTTTTGTGACTTGGGAGAGATCTTCATAAGGTTTTGAACTGCATTTGATTATGATAATTTATGATAGACCATTTTGACTGAATAATCACATTTTATTTGTAGAAAAGCAAAGAAAATGCCTCATTTGCTAGTTTTTGTGTTTAAATACTGATTTGGAACTTATAATTTGAGGTTTATTTACAAAGTCAAATTGTTACAGATATGAGGTGTGAAGACCAGTTATTAAAAGACCTTTAAGAGTTGGCTATAGGAAAACTTGACACTGATAGCTTGAGTGGTAATTTTCAGTAGAAATAGATTAATTTTCAAGATATTAAAACTTGTCAATGAACTGAGGTTATTCTGGAGCTTTATTGTAATTTTTAATATTTGTTTGGTCCATTTGGGGATATCCAGCAGTTTTCACAGTTAAGGTTTGTCTGTTAAGTGAGTCCTGGTTAATCTCTTATAAGTAGAGAAGGGACCTCAAGGGGTCCACAGTAACCAGCACTATTCTTCATGACAGTATAAATAAGTAGTAGCAGTTTAGAGTAAATTGTTGCATGTGTGTTAGTGAACTTATACTTTTCAGGCATTCCATGAAGCTGCACAAGCTAAGGGTAAGCCCACAGCTATCCTAGCAAAAACCTACAAGGGCAAAGGTTTCCCATCCATTGAAGATGAAGAGAACTGGCATGGAAAGCCCTTGGGTGGAAAGGCTGAGGAAGTCATTGCTGCAGTGGAAGCTCAGATTCAGAATGCTGGTCCTAATCAACTTGTACCCCAGAAACCATTGCAAGATGATGCCCCTGCGGTAGATTTGAAAGGAATTACCCTCGAATCTCCTCCTAGCTACCAAATGGGTGAGTTAAATTGTCAGTTAATGGAAAACAGGTGCTGGTTGTGTTTTGAAACAGATTATTCAAAATGTCTATGGTGTGTACAAGTCTTGCTGTAATTAACATATAGTTGTGTAAAGCTCATAAAGTTTGCAAAGTATCTTCAACACTAGATTTGAGTTGTGCCTCCATATGCCTCTCATAACTTAAAATCTTGAGCTAATCTGTTGGGGAGTAGCGATGTTTACTGTTCTTTGAGAAAATCGTAGTTAACTTCCAGTAATTGTGAACTGCTTGTCCTTAGGTCAGCTAGTCTATTTAAATTTTATACCAAGGTAGAAAATTGTAGAATAGATGGCTGTTGTACTCGTGTCTGTTTGTGAGACTTGTGTTTACAGCCAGGTTTGCAAAATTAAATGCTGTTGAATGCCACAGTACTCATAAAACTGTATTACACAGTTCTCTGTGACCTAATAAATAGCTTTGTTAGTTTTGTCAGTAGGTGGTTTAGTTGTAAAAGCTATTACACATGGCTAGCCCAGAGTCTTGCATATTACACTTTTGGCCAGTTTAAGCTTGTGGATTTTTGAGTCATAAGAAAAGAGGAAGGTGTTTAAGATAGAAAAAAATGTTGTGTAAGAAGGATGGTGTAGGGGACTACTCTCGATCTCTTTCAGGTATGTAATTTTGTTAATGGTCCTAATACTTGTTTCTTTGGCAGAAAATTTTTCGAGCTATACTTGTTTTTAATGTGTAATGTGGTGGATAGATTTTTTTGCTCTAGTCATAGTTAGAAAATGCATCTGTCTATGCGAGACATACTTGGGTATCTGTATTGGAAATATGGTAAGTAGAAGGAAATTAGGAAGCAAGAGGAAAGGACATAGTATTATATCCTAGACACATTTTGTTCACATCAAATAAAGATAGTGTACATGTAGGTGTCTGTCATTCCAGCTGTTAACCCAGTGCCCATACTTGGCATAGGTCAGTGGGAATGAGAGAGTGGATTAGTTGGACTCCTAATCTTAAAGCATGTGATTAAAACTGCACTTAAGAGACTGGATGTTTTGGAACTTAAGTAAAAAAAAAAAAAAAAAAAAATCTGAAGCCTGGCAGGAGAAAGAACTGAACACTGCAGATTGTTAATATCCCCAGGAAGAGAGGAAGTAGCATCCTGTCTTGGAAAATTCATTGAATTAGTTGCAATTACCAGTCAGCAAATTAAGGCTGAGGAGAGCTGGGTGCAATATACCAAGATCTCATTACATACATACAGTACTGTTAGAAGGAAAAAATAAAAGATCTGCAGATATCAATATTCCAAATAGTCTTTGAATAAGGTTACCCAAGACATTTTTGAGGAGGACTTAGACAAACAAGGCATTAAATTTGCTCTAGAAAGATTTTAGATTTTTTAATATTCAAATTTAAGGTAACTTGTGTCATAGTTTTAAAGTCTTGATTTTCCTTTGATGGGGTCAGGCTTGAAATGAGTCTTGTACTCTGGCTGAATTCCCATCTGATCTGGCATATTTATGCCCCTCCAGCTATTTCCTCATCTACTTTTCTGAACTATTCTTCTTGTCACAATGCATGTCCAAACAAACTGGCTTTTCATATATATTTTCAAGTGCTAGACACATCATTTCTAAAATGAACTTCCCACTGTGCTCAGGCTGTGAATTTGAGCCGTTTGTAGTCTTATCTTTTCAAAATGGCCCTTTTATATCATTGCCCTTACTTGCTTCATAAAGTAGTAGAGGCCTTACACAAAAAAGTTTTTTACTCTTCCTGAAACTACATTTTATTGTCTTTCTTTAATGTCAGTGCCTGCTTCATCCTTTCCATAAGGTAACAATTATACCTCTTCTCTAAGTCATGGTCTTCCACCACCACAAGATGGTGCCTTATATCCTTTGCTTAATTTGCTCTTATAAATTTATTGAAATGGAAACAAATTAGAAATTCATGTTTACACTTACTAAACAGGCATCCCATTCGTATGTGCCGAAAAGTTAAGGTGACAGAAAAAAAGTATTACAGTACTTTAATGGAATGCAAATAAAGGAAGGTCAGTGAAATTAAAGTAGACATAGAGTTATTAATATGGTGTTTACAGTTAGGGTTGAAGTTAAATTAAGAGGAAGAGACTCCAGAACCCTGATGATCACAATTAACAATAATTTAGGAGGCAAGAGTTGGGCTGTTCACAAGTACTATTGGATAGATAAAAAAAGCCTGAAGGTTTAGGAAAATAGTCTAAAGTAACAAGTTTGGTTAGGAGGAGCTTCAGACAATCTAAGTCCATGTACATTTTGTATCAAGAACAATTGTAGAGATTCTTTGGAGTATTTCAGAGTGGATCAGGAGATGTAAGATACAAAAGGTCCCCAGTAGACAATGACTTGCAAATTACCATCATTTAGTTTAACCAGACCACGGAGTTAAAATACTTTTCTCATAGAGGCAGGGGAAGCCATAATGGAAATCAGAAGAAATTTTGGTTTACTTTTTACATGCAAGTTGTTTTGTAAATGGATTTTGCATTAGTAAAAGAATTGGATGGTAGAATGAGAACCCAAATTCAAATTAATTTGCTTAGGCCATTATTATAACTTATTTATTTTTTTCTTTCAAGTTGTGATCAGTGTTTTTCAGGCTTCCAACAGTAATTATTGTTAACCATTTTACCAAGTTCTTACACTTTCCTTTACCTTGTGCCTTTCAGGTGACAAGGTAGCAACAAGACAAGCATATGGCACAGCTTTGGCAAAGCTGGCGCAAAGCAATCCCCGTGTAATTGCCCTAGATGGTGACACCAAAAATTCCACATTCTCCAATGCAATTTTGAAAGTTGATCCTTCAAGGTGAGTTTTGCTAGAACTGTGCTTCAAACGAAAGGCAACTGTACTTAGTATTGTTTAAAAAGTTTTGGCACTTCAAAGTTGAGTTTATGAAGAGGGCTGATAGTATGGTGTAGTGTAAAACCTGAAATACCTCTGTGCAATAGTGTACAGTACCATAGTTTGATGCTATATAATTTGAGGGAAACTGGTTAATTGCAGTCTTCAACAATGTAAGTTTGCTGTGTCTGTGCTTATAATGTAGATTAAAAAGGGGTTTCTTTTTAGCTTTATGCCTGAACAACTGCCTAAGTCATGTTGTACATGTTAGGCTTAGCTTGTCTACAGATTGTGGAAGTTTTATTGGTTACTTGGTAACTTGATCAAACCATTAATTCATGTAATGTGAGCCAGTTCCTCTTTTTTAGTTGACTAGGCTAGTTGGTAAAATTTTTAAGCAGGTTTTGCTGTTCTTAAAGGAGAGTCAACTCTTGCAGCAGTTTTGACTTTTCACTGTATGTAGTTTGATGGAATTAATACTTAGTAGGGCTGTGCTTTTTTACATTTGAAATTGGAACTATCCAAAAAAGTGGTGAAATTGTCATTGGAAAAGAAAGTAAGTTCTAATAGGTATAAGATATATAGGAATCCGTATTTACTTCATGGATAACTTATCTTTGACCAGATTGTTATTACAATGATACGTCTTGCACGTGTGAGCTTTTGTTTCAAGCTAATTTAATAGTGCAGTTTCTGTAACGCTTTTTTTGGTCAGTGTGGTATTTGGTAGTTAAGGCAGGCCAGTCACCTTCCTATTAGAATATGTATGCTAAGTTAATGGTATTTTATAAAGTAACCAGGTTACCCTTTAGTTGGTTATCACTTATATGATGGCACAGTGCACTGGTACTTAGGTTCTCATTTGCATCCATTTTGACCTCAGCTGTATTGGTTCTTAGTAAACTGTTCAACTTTTAACTTTTGTTTTCAACTTTTAAGTGCAAACCCTTGTGACAGTGTAGAAATGAGATTCTGTGGTTTCTTTTAACTTATTTGATGATGGTAATAAAAATGAGGTTAATTGTAAAGTCCTTGTTTTGTGTGTGATGGTGATTCATCCTTACATGTGAAATGCAGACATTTTGATAAAATTTAATATTCAAATATATTAAGTGGTGTTGACTGATATCTTGTAAGAATATTAATGTATACTTTAAAGGGGGGGAACAGTTGTTTAATGGCTGTGAATTTTATCTACCCATAATTTAATTGCAAAAACAAAGTCTTAAAAATAGAATTGGTCTGTAATGAAATTTGAATTATTGATGATACAAGGTAAAGATAGTTTTGGGATTTATGCTTGAAATTTCTTAATGTTGAAAATTAAGAACCAGTCTTACAAAAATTACCTTGTACATACTGTATTGAGTGTTATTTGTTGGTTCCTTGAATTCATTGTCATTTTTATATGGAATTTTCCATATGGGTCTAGGAGGAGCATGAAAATTTAGAATTAAGTAAGGGGTAGGAGTTTGATCCTTATTTTAAAGAAAGTCAACAGGGAAATTTGTTGGTACAGTAGTTGTAGTATTTGCCAAGTTGGGGTAAAAGCAGGTACCACATTGTAGTGAAGGTTGTTAAACATGTTTTTCAAACAGGGCTGACTGGTAACTTTTTATGTAAAAGGTTGCTGATGTCAAGAACTGGGAGCTCTCTTTGATTATAGTACTAGACATTTGGAATTATTTTTTAAAAATAATTTACATAGTCAATTCTGGTGAATTGAATATGTAAAGTTTTAATTTCAAAGTTTGTTTATTAGCACACTTCAGTTGTAAATTTTTTCCAGGTATATTGAGTGTTTCATTGCTGAACAGAATTTGGTTGGTGTAGGTATTGGCACTGCATGCCGTGACAGAACTGTGGCCTTCGTTTCAACTTTTGCTGCTTTCTTTACTCGTGCCTTTGACCAGCTGCGTATGGGAGCTATTTCACAGGTATGTGAATTTCTTGTACAGTACTGTATTTTGATTGATCCCTATACTGTACCATAGTATTGGTAAATAATTTGGTGTTAATTTTGGAGTTCAGAAAATGATCCTGCTTGTAAAACTTCACTAACATTCTAACTTATAAATTTAATAGTATGCATTAACTGTTCAGATTTGATTATGTTGGTGTTTGGTGGGTGATTGATAGATTGCATTTTTTTATGCTTAGCACATTCACTGCTGGTGTTATTAAACATTAATGTATACACTGTTCCTGTGAAAATAAATGGGAAGATTTATTGGAGAAGGAAAACTGTTAGAAAAATGTCTTCTCCTGTAGTGAAAGTTTGATCATTTTACCAAAAATGTGTATATTTTATTACTTTTCAGACAAACCTGAATTGTGTTGGATCTCATGCTGGTGTAAGTATTGGTGAAGATGGCCCAAGTCAGATGGCCCTAGAAGATCTAGCAATGTTCCGCAGTATTCCTGGATGTACAGTTTTCTATCCATCTGATGCAGTTTCAACAGAACGAGCGTGTGAGTTGGCTGCTAACACTCAGGGGATCTGCTTCATCCGTACATCTCGTCCAGGCACTGCCGTGGTTTATGATAATGATCACCAGTTCCAGGTTAGTTTTATGTAATGTCCATTGTTAAGGTCATGTCATAATTTTCATCTGTTTTCTTGGGACCATTTTATAAATAATTGGACTTACTGCAGGTATTTATGTCCTGGGTATGGTATGAAATTGATAACTTCAGAGTCTGGGTTTTAGAAGGTCAGTTTGATTAGGACATGCCTCAGTATTAAGAGAGCTCATTCAAGTTTCAGTGTCACCTTATAAAACAGTCTGGTGATTGGTTTAAAGAGAAAATTACATTGGCTTTACATTAACTGTGCTGATGCTGACTGTTTCAGATTGGAAAGGCTAATGTTTTGAGGTCATCTGGCGAAGACAAGGCTCTTCTCATTGGTGCTGCTATTACCCTGCGTGAAGCAATGACTGCCGCTGATAACCTTGCCCAAGAAGGTATCAATGTTCGTGTCATGGATCTTTTCACAATAAAGCCCATTGACCAGGAGGCCATTATTAAGAATGCCAAAGAATGTGGTGGTCGTATTGTTGTGGTTGAGGATCACTACCCAGAAGGTAAGCTTCAATCTCCACTCACTGTTGCTGATGTGTTTTTCATGAACTGAATTTTTCTTCATTCATGCTACATAAAGACCATCTATGGTTGGCTTGTTAGAAATACTTGAATTTTATTTCAAAGGGCAAACTAGCAATCAATTGGCAATGTATCTAAGTCTTGAAGGTAAGAACTAGTTGTTAAATTCTTCTGATCATGAATGGAGGAGTATGAAGAAAAATGAGAACTAGGATCAAATTCTGTCCAGAAAGATTCTAGTGATAGTTGTTTTTAGTCCGTAAGTGCTACAGGTATTTACAAACACTGCTACTTGAAGGTGGGGAGTTTTAACTACTGGTAGGTAATGAATTAACTACATACATACATTTCATTAAACCAAGTATTTACTTGATCATGAAAAGGGGTACTACATTAAACTTTTTCAAAATGTTTACCAAAGCATATTTGATCTGACAGGAAACAAACCCTTTCATACGTGGAGTCTCGGCACAAGGTGCGCTACAGCTGTCTTGGCTTAAAATGGTGTTACCAAGGCTAATGGCCTGAGAAGACCTCATTCATCCTGCCTCTCCCACTGTTTTCTCAGCCATCCCAGCAACTGGTTGTCTTGTAACTCTCCCATTTTTGTGGCAGAGATTTTTGTGTGTGCCACTTGCAAGGGATATTCGTGGGTTTGCCGCTGCTTACAGTTCCCCTTTTGTGCTTGTACTTCACCAGTAACCAAATGAATGAAGAATTACTAGAAGTTTGTGAGATTAATTTTGGGCACAAGTTGTTAGTTTGCATTCTTTGTTAATAATGTACAAGCCGCATGGGCAATCTTTGTCTGTACTGTGGGTTGTGTGTGTCTCACTAGTGTTGTGAGCCCTGTGTCTGTTGTTAGGGCTACTGTGGAGAAAATAGCCTAAATTCAGGTGCTGCATTGATGAGGGTAGGCTGTGCAGTAATTTACGGCAGAGAGGACCAGGGACATGATCCTGAGGCTGTCAGGCGTTAGGTAGAGTAGTCAACTGGCATAAGTCTGGGTTGATCCCCAAGAAGAACACCAACTGTTTGGGGTGGATGTTAGACATGGAGAGGGCAAGGGCCTTCCCGTCGAAGAAGAGCAAAACTAACAGGTGGAACTTCTCCGTGCTGTGACACCCCAGCCAGTGAGGAAATGGTAGATCCCCTGCCTCTGCCATCTGAGCTCCCTTGAGAAGCTGCTTCTGAGGGCAGAGGGCACACCTGCTCACCCAGTGGTAGATGAGAGACCTGACAGTGATTGAAGGAGAATCCGTTGCAGCCCATAGAATTGATTGGGAGAGTAGAGGAAGACCTGATGGGATAGAGGGACCCAGTGAACTTGACGTTGGGAGTACTACCCAGCAACCTTCCCAAGGGCTGCTTGTGTTCTCAGGCACCTCCCAAAAAGCAGGGGCCCAGACCTCAACGGGAAGTGTGTTTTGAGGAAGTTGGGCCTAAGCAGAATGTAGAGCACACAAACCTCCGGAGATGGAAGCGGCACGGCTGGTTCTCTAGTGCCTCCAACATCACCTAGTAGGCCACCTAGGCGTTATGAACAACACAAGAGCGATAGGCCACGTCAACAAACAGAAAGAGACAGTCTCCCCAGTCCTAGAGACCTGGCAGTGAGGATGTACTTGAACTGGTTTTAGCTAGCTGGTAACACAGTTTCCAAAATACTGCTCCCAGTACTAGGCGGAGGGCAGTGATGCCTTCCAACATCTACTAGTGCAAGGGTGTATGGATGACCCTGGTGGCCACAGGCTGAGTGGTATGTCAACCTGCAGCACCTGCAGGGGAACATTCCAAGAGTTGCCCCAATTGCCCATTCTTCTCATGCAGGAGTACAATGGAAGGTGCCATCTCAGCATAGCTGCCCTCTGGCTAAATGGTTAGAGACAATCTAACAACTCTTCTGAAAGAAATTTTCAAAGGTCTCTTTAGCAGCCATTGTAGTTAGACCCACCTCCACTGGGGTCGTACCAGAGGATATGGAGGATATGGACAAAGTACTGTCTTTGGGGTTTTCTGAGGGATCAAAATCCTAAGGCAGTAATGAAGGACATTGCAGATTTCTGGTCTTCCTGAGATGTGAAAAGACCTTGGCAGTAACTGCCATCATATGTTTCAGGGGAACCCTCACCCAAGTTTTCTGGCCAAGAGGCATCAACCTCTCCAAGTATAGGGTGTTGTCAGCCATTCTAAGGGATTTTCTGCAAGAATTGCCCTCTTAAAGGGGTAAGGGCCCTGGAGTTGGACATCACCAAGGTCCTAGCTACCTTACAGAGAGCCCCTTATGAGCCCTTCTGCCAGGCCTCTGACAGAAACCTCATCCACAAGACTGTATTTCTTCTGGCACTCGTTTCTGCTAAGAGGGTCGGAGATCTGCAAGACTTGATGTTGTTGCCCATGCTAAGGGTTAGGTGTCCTTGTCCCTGTAGCTTCATAGTAGAGTTTGTGGCAAGACTCAAGACCCCTCAGATTCAAAGGTTCTTCAATCCCTCCCTCAAGGACTTTGTTGAGGGAGACAAGATGATGTTGCTTGGTCCTGTCAGAACCCTAGAGCAGTTTCTAAAGGGGACAGCACCTTGGAGACCTGGATGCAAGAGGCTCATTATCAGTCAGGGCCAAAATGGAGGAGGGGGGTCTCTAGAAACACCAACTTCTGGTGGAGATAAGTCGTCACAAGGGCCTACTACTCTGACGGGCACAGCAGTCTCCAGGAAAAATAAAGGCCCATGATATATGGGCCATTGCCCCTTCAGTGGCATACAGGAGGAACTTCTCCCTGCTGCAAGTGTTGAAGGCAGGCATATGGGTTCCTCCCTGTTGCAAGTGTTGGAAGTTGCAAACCATGTTCTCATCTTTCTGCCTGAGAAAGAGAACCCACAAGCCCCTAGACATGTATATCCTGGGTTCCATAGTCATAGCCTAACAAGTTGTCTTGAGTGTTAGAGCCCACACCCCCCTCCTATTTCGGGGTGGATGGGCTCCACCACAGAGGACTAGGGAGGACCTATCAAGGCTTCATGAAGGACTGGTGAGTACAGGATGTTATGCCACATTTTTGTAGCAGCTAGGCTTAAGACCTTAATGACCTATAGTTAGTGCCTAAGAGTCAATCTCCATTTATGAAATTGGGTTTGTATTCCCATTGGAACAAATCACAAATTTTTTAAGTAACTTGTATTTTTACTATGATGAAAATCTACCCTCTGGTAGTCAGTCTATTCACCACAAGAACAGTAGACCGGGCCACAGAGGCTGATTCAACAGTGGAAGAGGCAGGGCAAATGAGGTCCTTCCAGGACGTTGGCCTTGGCAGTAGGATTTTAGATAGCCGCAGCACACCTTGCTTTAAAAGGTTATTGGTAATAAATCAGTTAAGAAAATAGTTAATCTTCATAATTTTTTCTGTTAAATTTTTAAAGAATGCAAGTTACTAGGTATAATTAGAAATTTTTTTTAAAATGAACCTTCTGGCCAGTCATGTAAGTTTTTATTTTAAATAAATTGTCTGGTTAAATTTAATCTTCATTATTAACATTATATTACAGATTGGTGATATGATTTTAAATTCTCATGAATACGGTAGAGGTAAAGGCTGACCATGCCCACATTTAACAGTAGCTTGCATTAGAAACTTGCCTGGATTTATACAGGAATTTTAAAAAAGACCTAGGAATGAAATTTTGTAGATATGCATACTGAACTTCAAACATTTTATGGAATTTTTCTTACCTAGGTGGATCTTGGAACCTTTGCAATTGTTGCTGTAAAAAATTGTTCCATTTTGTTCAGATTTAAATCTATGAACTTGAGAGTAAGCTTTTTGCATATGAGAATGCTTACTTTCCTCTAAATTGTAGCTATAACCAGTTGTTGCATTGTTTTTTCTCTAGTTCAAAACCAAGAACTTTCAGGAAGCTTTTGATTATTTGCGCTAACTTTCTTCGAAATTGTGTTATTGTAACAAGTGTTGCCTTCTGTTGTTAGGATAACTCAGAACTATGACCTTAAAGGCAGTTTTGATTATGAGAATGCTTACTCTCCACCTATGATTTTGATATAGTTAGGTATGCATTACAATTTTGGAGAATTTCATAAACCATCGAGTGGAAAAGTGAAAAGTCCTTAAGCCTATTTTACAAGTCCATTCCAAAAGCAAATATTTTTTAATGTTTGAGGGCAGGTAATGAATTTTTCATTCTTTGATAGTAATGGGAGGTTCCGTTGCTTGACTATTGAGCAATATTCTTGCTTGACTATTGAGCAATATTCTTATATATTTGTATTCCATACTGTAAATGTAAAATTATAAATTTCATCCTCAAGGTGGTATTGGTGAAGCTGTTAAGTCTGCTGTAGCAATGGAACGTGACATCGTCGTAAAGCACCTTGCTGTTCCTCGTGTTCCACGCTCTGGAAAGTGTGACGAACTTCTTGAAATGTTTGGGATATCTGCAAAGGCTGTGGCTGATGCTGTTCGTGAAGTACAGTCATTCTAGTGTGCTAGTTTATGATGAGATATTTAAGTGAACTTTATTTTGAAAGAGGTTTATTTTTAGCACTTTTTCCATTTATAAGGATGGATGCATTCCATAAAGATAATTCCAGTGAGTTGCTTAGTCACTTAATCGCTTGACTTGTCTGAATCATTCCATTGAAAGAGAGGTCACTTCACTATTAGTTTTTAAGGCTTGTTGCAGAGACCTGTTTCATGTAATTATTTAAACCTGCCTTTATGGTAGGGAGAAGTATTAAGTGTTGGACCTCCCTGGGGGCCAATGTGATAGAGGAAATGAAATGCTTAGTGGAAAATATAAATTGCTTGTTTTGTTTCTAGCTTTCATGAATTAGAGATGTAAAGTATTTGATAATAGAAAATTTTTATTTAACGGGAATAAATGTTGTTATATAGGTATGCTTTTATTTATCCTTTTTCAGTATCCTTTGAAAATAAACTTTTTTTTTTTTTTTTTTAACCATTCTGAAATAGTATGTAAGCAGTTCACACTATCTAGGCTAACTGGAGTATCAAAATATTTGTTTACAGTGTTAGAGTCCTTGACTTTTCATTATATGTAGCATATGCTGTGAAAATGTTATGATGCTGAGAATGCCCAATTATTGGTTATAAGCCAAAATGTGCTTGGTTTTGTAATGGAGTTTTCATAAATTATTCACTCAACTCAAATAAGGCTATTAATTCTGTATACTGTAGGTGCAGAGATGGAATTACAAATAAAGATTCTTGGTGCAAGGATTAAGTTATGAAATCAGGTTCCTACTGTGAACATTGGATGGGCTAACAAATCTATTTTATTAGAATGTGAAGGAAATGGCATTAGTTCAAGGCTGTTCCCTAATGGAACAAATAGAATTCTGACCAGGTTGTGTGAAAGAAATTTTTAGATTGTGATGAAAGCTCATAATGTTATAACTTATTCTTTCCTAACTTTATGGCTGTTAAATTTGTAAATCTAGAACAGCAAAGGAATTGAATTTAGTGTTAGCAGAATTCAGCTTCATACCCTATTGCATACTTCTTGATCTATTCAAGGCCTCTTTAAAGGCAAATGCCTGGGACTTGGCATTTGGAGACAGCAGCGACCACAGTGAGGGCAGCATTACATGTGAAATGTGTTGGTTTTCTACCAGGACAACAGCACAAAAGTGCCCTTTATGCTACCTGAGGGATCATTAGAGAGAAATTATCTGAAATTCTATAGAAAAAGCTTTGCAGCTTAGTAATTCAGAAGTGATTGGAGAGAATGCAGCTCTTGGTACAAATAAGATAAATTTAAATTTTAGCCATGCAGATTCTCCCAGAGAGTAAGATTTTGACTGGTGTGGTTAAGCTACTCAATGTCTGTGAATGAAAGGAGAAAATTTGTGGAAGGTAAAGTTATACATTAAGTGGTAAAAGGCAGAAAGCAATGCTACATCGTGCCAGAAAAATGCTTGACAGTGCTTTATTGATGTTTACAAACTTTAAGGCACCCTATAAGGAGAGAGGAATCTTAGGATTGTCAAGTCCTGTGTGAATGCTAGATGTTAATGAGACGAAGTATTGTTTTCGAGTTCTAAGTGCTGGTAACATAAGTCATTTGCTTTCTTAATGCAATTCTTCAAATTTAGAAAGTTTCCCAACTTTTAACTGGGTAAAAGTTCTGATAGTTCAGCTGGAGTGGATGTTGAACATCTATTTATCATATCCTTTTTTTCATGAGTTAGGTTGATGTTTGAAATGTTTTTTGATCCAGGTAAATCCAGTCAAACTCAACTTCCTGGCAGAGTAGGTTTTACCATTGTTTACATTACTGTACAGCTGTTCAATATTTGGCAAGAGGCTAGCCCCGTAACATTCAGCTCTGGAACTGAAAATACAGTGATTTTCTTGAAAGTCTCGCCATTGCAGTAAACAGTTCTGAAGAACTGACACTTGCTCAACTATGGTAAAACTGGTGTACATAATCGGGTACAGTACACAAGAAGGGTCCCCTTCAAACTGGAGGGAATAAAAAGATTAACAAAATTCCAGAACCTATAAGGCTAGGCTGATGGTCGAGCAAAACCACTTTGTTCTAAACATTGAAGTTGCCAGATGACTAAATGTGCCATTGGTTGCACCTGAAGGGTAACTAAAGGTGGTAATTCCTTCGTGAAGTTAGTTTGAGGTATGGTACCAAGTCACATAATTAGATTTTAGCAGGCCTTGCCCAAAGGATTTATGCCATAGTGTGTCACATCTCATCTGGGCCTCTCTTTCTCAGGGAAGGGGGGGTTAATATCTCTTGTCTGCTATTAGACAACAAATCCTTTACTTTATCAAGCAGGCTAATCTTGACTCAATTCCAAGAGTTCATGATATTAGAGCTGTGGCCACCTCCATTAACTACTTCCATTACATGAATTTCACGGATCTTACCAAATACACTGGTTGGAAGTCACCCTTGGTTTTCAAACGTCACTGTTTGAAATCCTTAGAAGCTCTTAAATTCTCAGCAGTCGCGGCAGGGAACGTTGCCCCTCCCTCTGGTACCCTTTCTGATTCCTAGTCAATTCCTTCTCCACTGCCTCAGTTATCCCCTTACAGTCATTTCAGTCAGGCGTGCCTTGACTTACTCACCTGACCGTGTTATCTGTATATTAGTCTAATTGACACATTTATGTTATTATGTTTTCAATTTTGTATAGTTATTTTGTTTGTGTATTTTTTTTTTTTTATTTTGTCATGTTAATTTTAAGCTCCCATCAGTTTCATTTGTACATTATTGTTATTTTGGTGGACCTTTGGTCTTCTGTTCCCCTTACATTTTGTTATCTCTTGCAGTTTAAGAATGATATTTATTTCTCTGTTAATTTTTCACCGGCTGACACGGGACCCGATCCAGAAAAGGGATTTTGACAAAGGAAAAATCTATTTCTGGAGAGGGGACCGTGTCACCCGGTGACCCACCTCTGTCATGTGTCGTGTCCCCCCCATAGTAAACATCATTCTGGTGGGGTGATGCTTTCATGGAATGCGGCTAGCGGTGATTTGTGTGCTGTCCGCGAGTGGTGCATGGGTTTGTAACGGCACCTCTCTGTGGGACTTGACTTTGGGATCTCTATAGGATAAGGTTCCGTGTTTTTATAGTTCACCCTTTTCCATACACGACTCCATCTAATGGAGCTCGCTCTGGGGGTAGTAACTCCAGCATTTCATTTAGCTTTCTCTGGTATCTAGCAACGGAATTACCTAGAAATAAGTGCTGAATGGACTTTTTCACCGGGTGACACGGTCCCCTCTCCAGAAATAGATTTTTCCTTTGTCAAAATCCCTTACTTAACTGCTAATCTTTCTTCATTTCTTCCATCTTGTTTTCCAGCATCTCTTACTTCTTTGTGCAAGTATGGGGGTTTCTCCAAGTTTCACCTTTAGATCCTTGTACTTCAAATAATATATTTTATGGATCTTTATATTGCTCTCCAACCACTCCAACTTCCTCTTTTCACCATCTTGAGTGGTGGATGTCCGAAAGTGCCTTGGTGCTTGGTATTACTGTATTGGCAAAACATTCATGGTCTTCCATTAACTCCAAAGTATATGTTCTAAAAGGGAAAAATGTGCAAGGTAAAGTTAAGTTGTGTAGCAAGAGTGTAAAGTGGTTTTTGGAACTCCTAAAAAGTGAAAAGGAGAGAAAAGTGCACAAGCTGTTAAAGGGAAAGTGTAGAGCACCTAAGCTTCTATTTACTGTTCCATACATGTCTTGTAAATCACGTCGCAGTGAGGGATTGCTATTGAAAGTAACAGCGTGTTATAGGTGTTCAGGAATGCATAAGTTTGAAATATGTAATGGATTTTTTATCTTCATGTAATGTAAAAGAAGAGCTGATAATAGACAGTTTGAGGAGGATGATATGGTGAAGGTGGCAGGGGGACCATTGAAGGAGGTAAGATGTTAGTTTCCATGGTGTCATACTGGAATTTGATGCTGAAAGCTAGGGAATGCCAAAATAAAAAGTATTGACATAGTAAGGCTACTATTAAATAATAATGGTTTATTATGCATAAAAAATTAATCCTTGGTGTGTGAGAGACTTGGACACACACAATAAAATGGGAATAGAAAAGGTGGCACAACAAAGCACTGCGAATGCTGACAGATGCTGGAAAGATCTTAAAAGCTCTCCAAACCTGTTGCAAATCTGGGGAGGATGATTATGGCAATTGACATCTGTCCAGAACTTTTGTTTTCATAGCTTGTTCTGATTCTGTTGACAAAATTTACAGGGGAAAAATCTTGGCAATTAAAGGTTACTTTACCAAAATTCTTTCCTGCCTTTATTCTGCATACATTACAAATTATGTGTTTGGAAGTTCTGCTTGCATGCTTACATTTTGTAATTTTTTTTAATTATAGCCTTTCGTATATATTGCACCAGCATGATGTGTAATTTTGGTACATTATATGCTTAGTAATGTTTGTTCCAGTGGGAATACAAAACTACGTTTTCATAAGTGGTGTTCTTGATGCAAGGCGCGTTGCAGCTGTCTTGAAATAAAAACGAAATTCTATCACTAAGGCTAATGGCCTGGAGGGACCTCATTTGCCCTGCCTCTTCCACTATTTTCTCAGTTGTCCAAGCGATGATTGTGACTGTCTCCCATTCTCATGGCTGAGATTTTTTCTTTGTGCATGCCACACGCGTAATATGCTCCTGTGTTTTATACTGCTTACACTTCCCCCTTCTGTGCTTGTCCCTCTCTGGTAGCCAAGTGAATGGAGAATTAATAGAAATTTATGAGATTCTGAGGCACAAGGTCATTAGTATGCTTTCTTTATTTGTGAGCCACCTGGGCAACCTTTGTCTGTGCTATGAGATGTGTGTCTAACTAGCGTTGCAAACCCCTTTGTCCAGTTTTATGACTACTGTGGAGAAAATAAACCCAAATTCAGGTGTTTTTGATGAGGGTAGGCCATGCGGTAATTTACGGTCTCAACAAAGGGAGATACACATTCACTTGTTGTTCATGTTAAGGGAGAACATGTTTGAGGAAACTACAATGTGTCTTTTGCTTCCCTTCCCCCTCCCATGATTCCCTCTTCCCCAAGGCTCCCTCCATCAGCTGACTCCTCTTGCTTCTACTGTCATTCCTGAGTCAACATCTGAGGGAGAACCTGTGTCAGACAGATAGAGAAGATACAGTGATGCAAGGAGGTTAGACATCCTTTCAGAAGGTTCAAGATTCCAATAGGGTAGCCCATGTTATTCCCTTGGGTGATCTCCCCCCCCACCTTCCCCTGACTTCGACGAGTAAAAGGAAGGGAGAGCAATTCAGGCCTATGAAGCAACTGATGCCCCATGCTGACTCCCTCCTCTCCCCCTGTGCCCATTCCCAAAGTAGAGAGGGAGAGAGAATTTTTGACACCTGAGAGTCAGGGAAAGGGAGGAGAGAGAGTTTCCTTGCTAATGGAAGGAGAGCAGTGAGATGATTTGCACTCAATCTTGATGCCACCCAGAGTTTAACACCCACCGCCCTTCTCTCTCTCCTTTGACGAGTTGCTCCTCCACAGTAGATAGCAACAGAGGCACCAGGGCTTTAGATCTGGGTGATGAGGGGTTTCGCCTTGCCCCTCTCCAACTTGGGATTCATGAGAAGCAGACAACAATCGATGACTCAGAGGCTGATTCAGGAGGTTCTGGACATCAAGAGGTTTTCCATAGCCCTCTCCATTCCCTGACAGAATTCCAAGAGGTTTTGCTGTGATCCCCTCCACTGCAGGATTTGTAGGGGGGGGCGGCACCACGACCCCGAGGATAGCGACCCCACCCCAATACATTGAGCCATTTTTCATCAGGTGCCCTCTCTGTTCCAAGACCAAACATCAAGAGTTTCATCACAACTTGAGGAGGTAGAACAGACGAAAACCAGTAGGCATGCCCTACCACCCTACCGTGAGCAGTGTAGCATCAGGTTCCAGCAGCAGGAGACCTCATCCCAACCTTGGAGCAGATTAGACTGGTTTGAGCTGGCTGCCAGTGTAAAGTTGCCACTGTAAAGATCCCCAACACCAGAGAGTGAGCAGCAATGCAAGATGCATTCCTACATCTTGGGGATGTCATGGACATGTATGTCTTCCCTCTGTTCAGTCAACCGAGAAGGGTACAAGACAGGCTCTACCAGTCCAAGGGTCTGTGGATGACCCTGGTGGTCCTCTGGTGTCCACAGGCCGGTGGTATGCTGCACCTTCAGGGGGACGTTCCAAGAGAAATGCCCCAGCCATCCAACCTTTTCGTAGAGAAGCATAACAGAAGTTGCCATTGCAGCTAAGACGCCTTCCGGCTTCACAGTTGGAGACTATCCAACAGCTCCTCTGAAAGAAGGGATTTTCAAAGGGCTCTGCAGCAGCCATTAAAGATACCCTCGAGCCTTGTCCACTGGGGGCTAACAGGAAGTAGACAAAGTACTGATATTGGGGTCGTCAGAGGGATCAAGATCACCTCAAGGTGACTGCGAAGGACACTGCAGACTTCCTGGTCTTCCTAAGGCAGGAAAAGACAAAGACCCTTTCAGTAATTGTCATCAGGGGCTACAGGGCAACCCTCACCCAGGTCTTAAGGCTGATGGGCAACGACCTCTGCCACCCTAAGGGATTTCTGTAAGCATTGTCCTCCTAGAGAGGTAAGAACCCCAAAGTGGGACATCACCAAGGTCCTCGCTGCCTTACAGGGAGTCCCCTACAAGCCTTCTACCAGGCGTCAGACAGGAACCTCACCCTCAAGATTGTATTCCTCCTGGCACTCGTTTCTGCCAAGAGGGCCTACCCCACAGGGGGCTAGTGCCGTCAGTGCACCTCATGTGGTGTACTGTTGGTATTACTTAAGGTTTTTGCAGCTTGCCTTCGGCCCCTAGCTGCAACCCCTTTCGTTCCTTTTACTGTACCTCCTTTCATATTCTCTTTCTTCCACCTTACTCTCCACCCTCTCTTAACAATTGATTCATAGTGCAACTGCAAGGTTTCCCTCCTGTTACACCTTCCAGATCTTTTACTGTTAATTTCCATTTCAGTGCTGAATGACCTCACAGGTCCCAGGGCTCGGCCTTTGGCCTTAATTCTATATTCAGTTCAGTTCAGTTCAAGAGGGTCTAGGAGCTGCAAGACTTGTCATATGTTGTCACCCATGCTGAAGGTTGGGCATCTGTGTCCCTACATTTTTGTAACAGGGTTCATGGCCAAGACTCAAGACCCCTCAGTCCTGGACCTCAGATTCGAAGGTTTTTCCATCCCCTTCTTCAAGGCCTTCATTGGGGCGGGAGACAAAGATATGTTGTTTGGTCCAGTCAAGCTCAGAAAAATACAGAGCATAGTTGTATAAGGAGGAAAAGTTATGGTAAGTGGAGTGAACCCTTTCAGCTGGGGCATTCTGAGGCTTTGTGCAGCTAACATGAGGGGAGGAAGACATGTTTCATATTTGATGAGGGCTGGAAGATCACATGTCAAGTTGTCAGTTATCAGTGAAGTGACAAGTCTATAGAAATTCAAAACTAAATGACATCCTGCAACATAGACAATGAAATAATATACGTGTATATATATGTATACCATCAAGTTTATTTTATTCCTTCAGAACTATACAAAATAAAATGCAGGATTTATTTCCACTGCTAAACTACAATTGCCCTTGAAAAGTAACATCATACAAATTTTCAGTGAATCTGGGAAATTGACTATGGATATCGGTCATTCCCAGGTTTCCTACTTTTCCATGAATATTTTGTGTTGCTCCTTGCTGTGGCAAGAAGCCTTTTATCCTTTGCAACTGTTGTGAAAGAGCCAGCATAACTCTGTTCGAAATTGAGGGTTACAAGGAGTTTGGATTTAATGAGCTCAATGGAGCACCTATTCCTGTTGTCAGTCCACTTGTTTTGCATAATTGCAAATGTAATTTTAAAATAATGATGTTCAGACAGCCAAATACAGAACAAATGGCTTTCTGTACTGGTTCACTACAGAACGCAACATTTCACTCTCCAATACAGAGCGAATCCATATTTTACAGAACAGGTGGCAACCCTAGCTCAGAGCCCTAAAGCAGCATCTGAAGAGGGTGGCACCCCAGAGACCTGATTGTAAGATGCTCTTTGTTAGTATGGGAAAAACAAAGCAGTAGGTCCCTAGAAACACCATGTCCTTCTGGTGGAGGGAAATCATCACAAGGGCCTACAACTCCAAAGGGCGCACAACAGTCTCCAGGAAAGTTAAAAGCCCGACTTCCTGGCCATTGTCCCCATCAGTGGCATACAAGGAGGAACCATTCCCTGCTATGGGTGTTGAAGGCAGGCATATGGAAGTGACAACCCATGTTCACATCTTTCTACCTGAGAGAATTAGCCGACAAGCCCCTGGACCCCATAGTCGTACCCTAGCAGGTCCTCTAAGGCATATAGTCCCCACCCCTCCTATATGGGGGTAGTAGGCTCCTCCACAGGGACTTTGAGACGACCTGTCAAGGCTTTGCGAAGGACTGGTGAGTACAGGGTGGTGTGCCAGCATCTGGGTAGCAGCTAGACCTGTGACCTTAATGACCAGTAAATAATGCCTTCCACAGGTGCCCCGTACATAGTGCACGCCCGTCTAGGTTAGTAGGGACAGATCTCCTCCCGCCTAAGACTCAATCTCCATTTATGAAAGCGTAGATTTGTATCCTAAAAATTTGTAATCTTTTTGTATATTCTCCTCAGAATATTCCTTCACATGTATGAGTGCGTGTTTGATAAACTCTTCCTCTATAATTTTGGAAAGTTTCCATCCATGTGGCTTATCCTTCCCCAATCTAAAATAAAAAGTATTTTATAGAACCCTTGACCAGTATTTCGTCATACGCCCCAGGCCCCCAACACTCTTTAACGTCTTCGGCATATCGTGAATGACTGAGACTCCCTCCTTACAATGGGCCTGTCTGTCGCCAATTAAGGAGGGAAGTCCATTGCCTGTCTCGGTCTCTGTACCATTAAAAAAATCAACATCGATTCTGGCACAGGTAAGGAGTGCATGAAGGTGGTAACAGGTTAAATACTGAAGTAGGTTTCTCTTTCTCTCGCTCGTCTGTGGTTCCCCAATCAATGCTTCGTTCTCCAGTGCACTTTCATTATCAACTTTTCACATGCAAGCCACACTCCTCCTTGCAAGGGAATTTAGACATGCAACAGGCTCTGTGTCTGATATCTGTCCCAAATGCACGGTTTTGTTCTGGGTGGGGCTTGGGTTCATATGCTCCATTTGATGTTTATACAGCAGTCCTGTATATATTATTTGAAGGAATAAACTTGTGTGAACGCACTCAACCAGTACGTATATCTTAGAAAATTAAAGGCAAAACCCATCAGGATTTACACGTTTCATTTTCACTGTGTAAATCTGTATGCATACATCAAGTGTTATTGTGATTTTATACACAGACACACACACACACACGTGTGTGTGTGTGTGTGTAAAATCACAATAACACGATGTATGAATGCAGATTTACCACAGTGAAAATGAAACGTGTAAATCCTGATGGGTTTTGCCTTTAATTTTCTAAGATATATGTACTGGTTGAGTGTGTTCACACACAAGTTTATTCCTTCAAATAATATATACATTGTATATATATGTATATACATATATATACAACGATTTAAGATGCTGTAGGCTACAGGAAAGCAAAGCACGACAAAAAATATAAGGACAGTTTATTACTGATAAAATTTTACTTTAAATTAGTGCATGGGCAGGTTGAAAGTATCAAAATCGACAAATGTCTTGTGAAAATAGTTGGGCATACGAGTATGTCTAAGATGTGGCATTCATTTGTCCTTCCATCAGTGTTTGGTTTTGTGGCTACTAGATACTATATACACAACAACAGACGCTGTTCCCTTGACATTTTAATGTAATAAGGATATTAATTGCTACTAGACAGCTTATACATAGCAGAATCATGCCTATAGTCACTGATGAGTCAATATTACCGCAGTAACTGATGCAACCTAGAATATCAAAACCAAGATTAATTGATAATCAACCAGGTAAGCCTCGATAATCTGACACTTTGTACTGCATGGCTCAAAACCAAGAATAATTCAGTACACGATATCACATGACAGGTTGGTTCTTATGACAATTAGTGTATGGTTAATCACTAAAACTATTCTTTGTCTAATGTGCCACTGGAAATCAATATAAAGTAAGGAAGCAAAAGCGAATGTTTGTATTTCTATCATACGTATGTTTCACCACCCACACCTTAGCTCAAAAGTCGATTGCAAGTTGCTACTGCAATCATGTGACTTACCAAGCACATGCAAGAACTGTGAGTGTGAGTTGACTGAGAAGCTCTATCGACTGTCTGGCCACTGCCGTTTACCTCTGGCCATGTTACTCCATTTAAAGTCAGTACTTACATGAGGTTAATGTTTGCTAATGAAATGAAAGATAATTGCAGATTGCCTCAGAACATGACCAGGAAATACTTTTCTTTGAAATTACCAACAGAAATAATATTATAGGATGGTGCTCCAGTTAATAAAATAATCAACTGTCACAGAATCTTTTCTAGTCCGATAAACTTGAAATCATGGCGGTAAAGTATTCAGTAAATAATTTTTAATCCACAAGAACTGTTTTTTTTTTTAGGCAAATCAGTTTCATTTGATTTAATATCTAACTTTGCACAAAGTCTATAATTTTATGAGACCAAATTCATCATAAATAAACCACAAAGAAATAAACAGACCACTGAGATAAGAATTTACTGATATTCTCTGCTGATGTGGTGTTTTTGAACTTAGAAGTGTTCCAATAATGTTTCATTTTGAATGTTGTGTGTGACGTTGTGTGTGTCTATCTCGTATGAATTGTGCAAAACAATTTTGTGAGGTGTTTTGGAAATTAATTCCACTTACAACTTGAAGCGGGTATTATGCAGAAACATCAGGTGTTGTAATATGTGTTTTTGCAGTCCTTTTAACCGAAACCCTCTTCTCAAAGTATATAAATATGATGTAATGTTAGGCCTATGCCGTTTATCTTTGTAGCCGAATTTTACTTCATGAAAGTGAAAGCTTATGGGAAGAGCTCATTCTCAGTTATTTGATAGGTAAACGTAGGATATACAGATAGTTTTTTTAGGCCTGGTGACGTATCTTCACCGCTACATGTTATTCGTTAGCTATATAGGCTATCTGCCTTTTTAACCAGAAAACCACAGTAGGCCTAGGCATACGATTCGTGTCCATGATCAAATACCATGAAGGTTCGATACTAATCGAGTGAAATGAACGAAAAAGTAACAAAAGGGTCATGTTGATTCTGATTTTTTTTAATCCATCTTCGGAACTGAGCCGATTTCATGTTAGACCCGCAACTCAAATCTTGTGGGAGATCGGTTTTTTTTTTGTTATATGTCCTATCCTAATTATACCCAAGCAATTGTGGCAGTTGAACCTAGCCCAACCTAACCTTACCTAGGCCTATGAAGCTGTCTCATTCTCTTCAGCAACTCTGCTCCCCCTCCCCTCACACAAGAAATCGGTTAGACTAGTTATGCGAGTCTAAGCATGGCCCACCATTTGGGACAGGTGTAATGATGTCAGTTGCTGCAAAATTTGCAAAAGAGAACATGACTTTTTTTTATTCGGTAATTCTAAGTCGGCTGTCCGCGGTGAGCTAGACTATGGCAATCGACGTTTTTCTATGTTATTTTACTTGCTTTACAAGAATTTAGCGTAATATTTTGTCGGCCGGCTGTAACTAAACTGTAATTGACCTTTGAAGACTACACGACTTGAATTACCTAACGCAGGGTAGGTCTAAGCCGGCAGTCCACGGCGAGCCCACCACCCCCCTCCATGGCTAATACGGCAAAATTGTAACCAGTAAACATCCCTACGGTACGTTAGGTTGGTATTTTTAGGGGTGTTTACTGGTTACAATTTTGCCGTATTAGCTATGGAGGGGGGTGGTGGGCTCGCCGCGGACTGCCGGCTTAGACCTACCCCGCGTTAGGTAATTCAAGTCGTGTAGTCTACAAAGGTCAATTACAGTTTAGTTACAGCCGGCCGACAAAATATTACTTTAAATTGTTGTAAAACAAGTAAAATAACATAGGAAAACGTCACCTGCCATAGTCTAGCTCACCGCGGACAGCCGGCTTAGATTTACCTTTTATTCACCTGTCTATTTAGTGACTTGCTAATAGCATGGACTGGAAAATTTATGTAATGGTATTGTCCAAAGCAGTATGCATGAGTCTGCATTCTTTAAATATTAATTTAAAAATATTTGTTTTGGTTTCTAAACAGTATGGTTAGCCTGATGAAATAGTAGATTATATATATATATAGCCTGATGAAATATATGTATTATATATATATATATATATGTATATATATGTATGTATATGTATGTGTGTATATATATATATATATATATATATATATATATGTATATATATATATATATATATATATATATATATATATATATATATATATATATATATATATATATATATATATATATATATATATATATATATATATATATATATATATATATACACACACACACACACACAGTAAAAACCCCGTATTCGCGGTCTCATGATTTGCAGACTCACATATTTGTGGATTTCTCTATGGAACACATATACACGTTATTCGCTGAAAATTCACCCATTCACGGTATTTTTCACTGAGAAATATTAACTAATTACTGTATTTTCATCTCATTTTCATGACTAAATACACCTTTTGTGATCAAATTATTAAAATACTCAGGTGGTGCTCGAGTTAAGATAATTCGCCTTATGATAATTTGATTTTGCAATGGGGTAAGCAATTAATACCGATACGACAATGTTTAGAAAATATTTTTAAATTTTGCACCAGTGCAGGCAGCAGCGTACAATCAGGCAGCGAGAGAAACCAAATTACAATAGACCAACTTCTTTTCCTCCATCTCTTTATCCCATCTTCTAGGTGAAAAAGTAAAAGAGAATGATAAAAGTATTGTTAGTAACGTTTATACTCTTGCATGAATGCATACAGCCAGAAACAACTGACCGAGAAACTGTTGTTTCGCTTATCACCGAATCGGATAACAACAGCCGTTTTGCTTGTATTTCAACCATCGTGCGGTAATACATAATTACCGTAGTTATAGTACAAATGAAGTTAAGCAGAATAGGACTGATATATTTTTACATTATACCCATATTCGTTATGGATAAAAGATTGGTAAGGAAATACACTGCTAAATTTAAGCTGCAGTTTGTAGCTGAAGCTGAGAAAACAATGTCCAAGAAAACAATGTTCAAGCTGCTAATGACTATAAATTATCATACATTGGCAACATATAGATGAAACTTGACCGTAATTAAAATTGGGGAGAAAGTATGGTAATCCTATATGTTAGCTCCGCGCCTGTTTTTACCTTTTCAGCTGGTTTTTTCTACACTTTTAGAGGTTCTGATACTGGCGGTGCATCTGTTTGTTGTCGGCCAAATGAAATGTCCCTTTGCCGTGTTAGTACTGGCCCAGGGGGCGTTGGGTACCCATACGTTAACAAGTTATTGCGCTTGCTGGACGGGATATGAAGATCGCGTATGAAAACTCCTTGTTAGATGGACTTCAGGGGTTAATTACTGGTTAATTACACTCGAGCGCCAAAAATTAAAGGTAAATTCACATTTAGCAACCAAAAAACTGTAGAAAAAGTCAAGTTAGAAGGCAGTCGCCGCCGCGGAGCTACTATATAGTTCTACCGAAAGTATTTTAATCAAAACTACTGGGCATGAAAGAACACATTTCTGCTATTTTTATGCCGATAAATGATAAATATGTAAAGCTCGTATTAAGATGAATTC
>NC_089770.1:18967080-18984580 GCF_040412425.1 Macrobrachium rosenbergii | reverse complement strand
GTTTGTTGCAATGCAAACCCCTCAACCACTTAAGCCTACATCATCAGAAAAACTGCAAGTGTTTAGGCATGACCATGGAAGTACAGGCCATGTAACCGGTTCCTCTCCTCTGTAGAGACTGATCTGCACATATTGTTTGCTACATGCTGTAAGCATGAGTGTAATCAGAGTAGCCCATGCTCAGAGTGCTGGGTCTGGCCTTCAGTACAGTGGGTGAAGTTTGCCAGGAAGAAGAAGAAAAAGACGATCTTCCAAATTTCATCGGGGTGCAATGCTCTGCTGGTGATCACAAAGGTTCTCTTTGGTAACTTTCTGCCTCCTGCCAGACTTCCTCTCTGGGAATCTCTCTTCGCTTAGAGGAGGAGTTGTCTTTGGTGGGTGCTCATTCTTAGAGTATATGGAAGTGCTCTCATCTATCACAACTTCACTTTCAGGTGTTGTGGAAGCCAAAGGGCTAAGGTAGTCTTGGGGAGCTGAGTGTATCCTTGCTGATTGATCATTTTAAGGCTGTGTGAGGCCTTCTGGTAACGGTTTCGACTGTGATGACTTCGATGGTCATGGTGTCAACTGGCTCCAGGACTACCCCTACTACACTGGTAACTCCTCACATGACATTAGTGATGTGCCCCCAGGTGCTGCCCTCAACATCACCCTTGGGTGATGTCCTCTTCCACACACTGCTGTCTAAGACTGCACTGGGCAAGAAGTCCAAGAAGAGGAGAAGGAAGTCATCGTTGTCATCTTTGTCTTTTTCATCAAGTATAGTTTTGTCACCTCCTCCCCTTCTTCCAAAGCTAGCAAATGGAAGAAGAAGGTTGCAGCACCCTCCCGCAGTAAGTCTTGTAGAGCTTCCGGTTGCCAGTAATTGGAGGAAGAAGGTTGCATTGCCCTCCTGCAGTAAACCTTGTAGAGCTTCCAGTTGCCAACCCTCTTCTGCAGAGAGGGCTGACAGGTCTCTTGCTAATGGTACCATGAGTGCCACTACCCATTGCCAAGAGCACAGGTGCAACCACTAACTGTGGTTTTCTGGACCCATAGTGTACTGGTACTGGCCACGGCAGCCTGCCTACCCAGGCCAGAAAGGGTCCCTGGCTCTGGCTGTCAGTATGGCCCAGTGAGAGAAGGTGAGGAAAAAGCAAGCAGTTGCTCCCTCACTCCCCTTCTGCTCTTCAGAGAGAGTGGCTCAGGGGTCTGGGGATAGTGGACCAGTCACTCAGGTCAGGCAAGAGGAGGTCCCCCACTCGTCTTCTTCACCTGCAGGAGCTCCGGCTTTTAAGAAGACTGGAGCACGCTCATGAGACGGCCCCTGCTTACGTTAGCGTGAGTGGGACAGCTCCTACCCATGTTTGCGTGAATGGGATAGCCCCTGTCATGTTTGTGTGAGCGGGGCCACTCTCCCTGACCCGTGTGGATGTCATCACCACCAATTGATGATTGCCCACGGTGTCGGTCTCTTTTCAGGACTTCTGTCTTTGATGTTTTCTGGGAGCTGGGAGCCAGACAGGGTTTAGGACTGGGTCCATTCTCACCCCCCATCCCAGCCCATACACAGAGGCTCACATTTCTGGGTTGGTCTTCAGACCAGACAGGCTCTGGTGAGTGTCCCTCTCCTGTGGAGGGAGCAGCTCAGGGAGACCAGGACCTGGAGGGACCCTAGGGTCCTATGCCCCAGTATCTGGACACTCCCAAGTTGCTGAGGTACTTTGTGGAGATCATTAGGATGATACATTGTTGTGGTTTCTTTTTCTCGTAGGGACCAGTGTTGAATTGAAGATATGGATCAAGAGCAATGGTGTTAATTTAGAAATCTTGGGGAGTAAATCATACAGTTGCTACTTAAACTTATATTCTAGTTGTTTTATTTACAAGCAATCCACAACTAACACAAGTTACCTCTGAATTCTTGTGAATAATAATTGATTGGATCAATCCCTGCCTAACCACATACACCAGCTTACTATCAATCCAGAGGATAATTCATGAATATATAGAAGTTGATGATCATCAGCATACAGTACATATGCACCTTATCCTTTATCAGGAAAACAACCCACAAAGTGAGTACATACAATTACTATATGCCCAAAAACAACCAAACCTCCAATATGTATGAGTCAGACAAATTACTTCAGGAAGATTTACTGAGACAAATTACTTCAGGAAGATTTACTGGACTGAGCTTTTCCACTAAAAGAACTTAGTATGTATATAGTATATATATGTGTGTGTAACAGCTCCTCATGCTCCTGCATATAAATGTGATGAGAGGAAAAACCTTTATTTTTGAACTGGTTATCTCAAAATGTCGCAATAGGGAACTTGCCTCATAAGTTAGCTGTATTTAATACTGTACAGGATATCTTGCCCAACAACATTAATTATATAATCTTCACACAAAAACAATTCACAATACAGCATATGAATTAATTCTTTCCAGAACACCTGCTTTACTATTGTTGTTCATAAGACCTCCACCCATTTAAATCTAGAGCTGTACTCACAAATCATCTCACAAGGGACTGGCCTTTCCACAGTTATTCTTGCGGATAAAGGTTCATGATTTAAACAATGGCTATCAAATACAATAAAAATCAAATTCATGAACATATTCACCAATAAATTGCTAATTATAAAACCAACAAACATAGTTTTTTATAGATGTTAGCCATCTTTTAACACTACAAGTTCATTTTAATAATCTCAAGGAAGACACCTTGGCTTTTCCTGCAGACTGTTCTTCTGCCATTGAATCACTCTGGGGACCCCAGAAGGAACCCAGGGCTTTGGTTAGCCTGCCATGGTGTGGGCTTGCGGATGGGGTCCTGGACCAGGTGAATTCTCTTGTTTCTGAGCAAGAGAATTCCCTCCGGTCCAATTGTTCATGCAAGACACTTCCTTTTCCTCTAGCTCGCCAGAGGAAATATGTTCCCTTGGAGAGCCCATTGCTGACTAAGCTGGTTGACCTGTACCTGACCTGTTTGTGTCCTGGTCTGTCGCTAGAGCATCTCTGTGCTGAGGGGGTCTCCCTCTCGCTGTTGGAGGCAGCGCCATTGGAATCAACTGCCAAGGCAGGTTTCCAGACTGCCTTTTGGATTGATCTTTGGTCCCTTACTAGGTTCAAGATCTCTTTGTCTTCGGGTGTGTGACACCCGAAGAGAATGAAGCATTTTAGAGAATGATATGGCTGGAGGTAGGGCTATTACCTGCCTCTCCCACCAGACAGTAAACCTGTGGGCAAACCTAGTGCTGAAGAGGCAAGACACTGTGCTGTCTCAACTGTAGGTTTGTTGGTCCCAAGGTGGCTTTGGCTCTTAAAGAATTTATTGGTACTGGGATCCTCCTCTCTCTTTGCCAGAGGTCAAGTGGTGGCTGAGGAGGACAGGCTTCGAGTCTACAACAATGACAAGCTTGTTCACAGGATATGTCTTCTAAGGTGCTTGGACAATTGGTTGGTCTTGGTGAGCTTGTTGCTGCACCTCAGGACAGAGATCGTCTCCTCGAGTTTTGTCACCACCTGGGTGTAGGTAGTGATCAACTTCAAGAAGTCAGATCTCACTCCAAGCAGAGGATAAAGTATCTGGGCCTGCTGATTGACAAGGCAGCAGTGAGAGTCCTTCCTTCTGATTCTTATATCAGCAGGGTCAGAGAGGTAGCACATAAGTTCCTGTCACAACAGGAACAGCCTGCTTGGCAGGTCATTGGAGAAGCTAGTTCCTCATGTGCAGCTTTACGTCCGCTCCCCTCAGTGGAGGATGAAGGGGTTTTGGTCACTGGACCCACCTTTCTCTCCTATTCCTCGGTCAGAAAAAGTAAGGGGAGATCTAGCTTGGTGGTTAGACAGCAGGGACCTCTTAATAGGAGGGCCTCTTGGCACTCCCCCTCCTGAGATGCTTATATTCATGGATGCATCAACCAAGGGATGTGGTGCACACTTGAAAGAGTTGTTGGTTTCAGGTGTATAGGACCAGAATGGCATGCATCTCCACATCAATGTCCTGAAACTAAAGGCTGCATTTCTGGCTTTGCAGGAGAGTTTCAGGACTGAGTGATGGGGCACTCTGTGGTGTTGATGATCGACAACACGATGTTAGTGGCATATGTCAACAAGCACGGAGGCCAGTGTCCTTCCAGCTACACAGGTTGGTGGTGCTGGTGCAGGAGTGGACAGTAGCACACTCGGTAGAGCTGTCAGCCAGGTGCATTCCAGGTTCTCATAATGTAGTGGTGGACAAGCTCAGTCACCAGAGTCAGGTGATAGGAACAAAGTGGTCCCTACACCAGGACAATGCGGAGAGATTCTTCAAGTTATGGGGAGTCCCCAACAGACCTGTTCGCTACCTGGTTGTAGTTAAAAGATGGTTAGTATCTATAAAAACAAACTGTGTTTGTAGGTTTTATAATTGTAGATTTATTAATAAATATGTTTGTTAATTTTATTAGTTTTCTGTAAAAGAAAACTATTGAGATGGCTTTTGTCCATCTGTCCGCACTTTTTTCTCTCCTCCCTTCAAATATTAAAAACTACTGAGGCTAGAGGGCTGCAAATTGGTATGTTGATCATCCACTCTCCAGTCATCAGACATACCAAATTGCAGCCCCTAGCCTCAGTATTTTTTATTTTATTTAAGAAAGTTGGCCATAATCGTACTTCTGGCACTGCTATAGGTACCTACAACACAGGCCACCACCAGACCAGGGCTGAAAGTTTCATGGGCCATGGCTGAAAGTTTTATATAGCATTATACGCTATACAGAAAACTCTATTGCGCCAAAGAAACTTTGCCGCAATTTTTACTTGTTTTTATTGTTGTTGTCATAATATGTAAGGTGATATTTGAGTAGAGCTCTCTGGATTTAGGTGAGTTAGTTAATAAACTGGGGAAAAAATTACTTTGAGGTCTTACATATACATCTTTTATGCGGTTAGATTATGACAAAAACATAAAGATAAAAAAAATGAGAAAAAGTAAAAATGAAAATTAGAATAGTGTAAAATAAAACAAAGTCAAAATAAAAATTAGAATAGTGTAAAATAAAAATAAAGGAAGTGAGGAGTGAGTTTATGCGTGTGTATGTGTGTGTAGGCTCCAACATACATGGTTTGAGTTGTTTTTTTCTCTCACTCTTTCTCTCTTGTTTTGTGTCATGCTTGATTATTTCATTACAAGTTACAGCACAGTACTTTAATATCCTTTAATAAAATGTGAAAAAGGCATAAAAATAAAAAACAAAACAATAAAAGCTCCAACAAAGACAAACACCTGCTTACCCCTCACCACCCACTAACAATACATTCCAACCCCCTCCCAGCTGAGGAAACTCCTTCTGTGGCCACCCACCTTCCAAATCAACCCTTTCTCTGGGTGAATCTTCTTGCAACCTCACTGTTGCTCCCCTCCCATGGTGCGCAACCTTCTGACCACCTCCCCTTGGAAACTTTTCCTGGCTTCCCACACCCCCAAAACCCTTTCTCAGTCTGTTTATAGATTCAAGCAGTGTTACAGTATTTTCTTAAACCCATGCAGTGTTGCCAACTATCAGAGTGTGGTTTTTCAAAGTTTTTGAAAATATATATATATATATATATATATATATATATATATATATATATATATATATATATATATATATATATATATATATATATATATATATATTATGTTCATATATATGTCTGTATATATATATATCTATCTATCTATCTATCTATCTATCTATCTATCTATCTTATAATATATATATATATATATATATATATTATATATATATATATATATATATTGTAATATATATATAGTATGTATATATATATATATATATATATATATATATATATATATATATATTTATATATGTTTATATATGTGTGTGTGTGTGTGTAATATATATATATATATATATATATATATATATATATATTTATCCATGGTGTATGGTTGTGTCTGGATATGTGCATCTGGATAACAGATAGATTACTGTATATATATATCTTTATCCATATATATATGTGTATGGATATGTGCATCTGGATAATAGAGATATATATATATATATAGTATATATATATATATATATATATATATATATATATATATATATATATATATATATATATATATATATATATATATATATATATATATATATATATATATATATATAGTCATGTGCAATTATTCATTGCAAATTTACAGGCAGGCTCCATGATCTTCATTTAAGAGAAGAAGTACAGTAAATGTGTGTCAGTCAGTAAGACCACACAAGCAGAATCATAAACAACATTCCCGCCAATTAGCGGTTCGCTATGGCAGACACCTTACCTGGAAAGCTCCACCCTCTCAGCCTTAATGTCTTTCTGTAGTGTTTCCATTGTCCTCTCCTTTGTGTGTGTTGTTGCCAATTCCTTTTCCAGTACACCTGCATCCTGACCTGTCAACAAGATGCCAACCGGGAGCCGGAAATTTAACGGGCATCACCTGCCATGGATAGAGGCTGGGAAGCAGGAAAAGCCAGTATATTAGGTGAGGTCATGGGTCATCCGTGAGAGTTCGCAGCCTACAGCCAGGGCAGACAGATCTTTGTCAGTCAGTCCTCCGACCCCCTCCCTATTTCCCACGAAGTGGTCTTTAATGTGTTACTCGGATCTGATCCACCACTGGCCCCTTGTATTAAATTCAGAGTTTGGTTTCAACATCAAGGTGTCCATCTCCAGGACAAAGGTACAGTGAGAATTGGAATTGTTCGACGCACATTTTCTTTTACTATACGAGTATTTCTTGTTTGCTCTCATATTCACTCCCTTGCAATCTCCTTCGGAGCCTACATGAAGCGGTGTCATTTCACTTGCGTAAAGTAACTCAGAAGTATTCTCCAGTTTGCATTGCTGTCATTCTTTGAATGATTTCCCTTTCAGCCTTTAGCATTCCCAAATTGAATGTGTTAATTGTTTTGCAATCAAGTGGCAGTGTGTTCTATATTGCAGAATAGGTGATTGTGAAGCTGTGTGTCAGCTGCTAACAATGGTGCCCTTACCCCATCTTCCTACTGTGAGAAGATTTCCTCAAGATTTTACATCTGAAGATATATTTAATTTGTGCCCTCTGTCACAAGAGTCTGTTTAATCTAAATCTACTTTGAGAGGTTCTTAAATCCAGTGTGATTATCCTATCATAAGGTTCTGTCAACCTAGATCTAATCTTAGAGGTCCTTCAATCCATTTTGGTTATCCTCCTTGTAGGATCCTGTTAGTCTTAAGATATTCTAGAGAAGCTTATCTCATATTGATTTGCTAGTGGCACTATTTGCCTTGTGAATTAACGTAATTACAGTGCCACGGAGCTAGTGGTTAACCATCTGTGTAATTTTCTTCTGATCTTTGTAATTAAATCCTGTTAAGTCAATCCCTGTTTTTTCCCTTAATCTCCATTGTAAATACCCTTTTACAGCAGCCTCTAACTTTTTTTTTTACAAGTGTGGCCCCTAGCCAGATGCTGTTAGAACTTGAGTAAAATTTAGAAGTCATGTTGCAATCACATTGCAGGCCACATTCGTAATACATATATATATATATATATATATATATATATATATATATATATATATATATATATATATATATATCAATCCCTGTATTTTCCCTTAATCTCCATTGTAATTACCCTTTTACAGCAGCCTCTAACTTTTTTTTTACAAGTGTGGCCCCTAGCCAGATGCTGTTAGAACTTGAGTAAAATTTAGAAGTCATGTTGCAATCACATTGCAGGCCACATTAATAATACATATATATATATATATATATATATATATATATATATATATATATATATATATATATATATATATATATATATATAGCACTGGAATGTTTACATTCTTGTCAGAATTCTTCATGCTGTATCCTTATGCAGACAGTGTGAATCATAATTTTGTTGATTTCTGGCTGATTTTCTCCTGTACGGTATTGTGGTTGTTTTCTGTTTTCATTGCGTCATCTACAACAAGCAGAGATGAAAGCATTAGACTGTATGGGAAAGAGTTTGTGGAAACCAAATGCTTTGGTTGTGCATGGCCACGCAGCCTATATGTTAGCCTAGCTGTTGATGCATGAGTGTGGTTTTCTTGATGTGAAAATAATGAGTGATCTGATGAGAGGATGAAATTTGTGAAGTATGGATTACGTAGACAATTCATGAGGGCAGGCCGTAAGCCTACTTAGTCTTTTCCTTTTGTCTTCCTGATCCTTCTCCTCCATTGGCTTACCCGGTAACCTAGGTTAATTCTTCTCTCACTCCTGCTCCACCTTCTTTGGCTCTCTATGTGGTTGAGGAGAAAAATAATAGATACTAATTTTGAAATATTCTTTCATTATGGTTAGAAATTTGGCCATATATATTAGGGCAAAGAACCAACCCCCCATAGTGATCAACCTTTTTCAGTTTTTCCCACAATACAAAAGGTGTTGGAGCCTTGGTGTCTGTCTGTAGCCCGCCCTCTGGACTGCCCTGGGTCCGTTGGTCTTCTCTACAGACATGGTACCATGGAGTGTCTCTGGATCACGGTCTGTGCCCTTTGCCACCTCTCTCAGCTGTCCCTCTGGTCAGGGTTCGGCGTGTTCTCCAGATGAGTAGTTTGATAGTTTGGTGCTCTCGTTCACCAGCCCATGTGTCACCCGTTTTTGGGAGAGTGATAGTGATGTGTGTGAACTGGGAAGAGTTACTTAGGGATACAAACGTATTATGCTTGCCTCAGTATTTCTGAGTCATGTGTCAGCTCTGTTGACATTTGCTCATCTGGTATCATCCCTTGAGTGAACGATAACCCTCCCCTGGCTTACTCAGTCCCCCCCCATCGCCTAGTATTCATCGCCTTGTGGCAGTTATTCTGTTTCGTAATAGCTGCTCTTCCTTTACCGCCGCTTACTTATCTAGAGTGAGTTAGCGTAGTGATAGAACTGCTCTCACTTCTCAGCAGTTGCCTGTTAAGAGTTGTGAAGACAGCTCCAGCAGCCGTCACGCTTACGTGGTGACGCCTGGCAAGAATCCTCTACCTTCCCCTTCCAGCTGTCTCTCTCCCAGCTGTCTGGTACTTACTACTGGCATTCTGTGACATCTTTGCTGATGTTCCGTGGTACTGTATGTCACTTTCTCTGGCCCTTTTTTTTTTTTTTTTTTTTTTTTTTTTTTTTTTGCCTCACCGTCATCGTCCATAGGTTGCCGTTTTCTTCCATCTTAGTTCCTCACCTTTAATATTTAAGCTGTGCTTAGCTCGCATTGTTCTATTTCACTTCCTTTTGCCGAAGATGAATCCGTTGACCCGAGCTCTTTAGTTTACTTCTATGTCGGCTCCTGTTAAACGAGTAAAAAGTTAACACTGATGATGGTAAGGTGCATTATCATGGAAGTAGTGCCTGTAGGAAATGGATGAACAGTCGAAAAAGTAAGCTAGGAAACTACTTAGTGTTAAATAGCTCTGCACCTAACATGAACAGTTTATTGTACTTGCAACTGTGTTTGTAGAGTGAGCTCTTAGGAACCAACCAACCCAGGCGCTGTGCCAGCATGTGGCTGGCTTAATCTAAATAACAGAGGCAATCTTGGAAATGTATCCTTTAATGCTGATTCTCAAATACTGTACTACTGCATCAATTTCCAGTTTTGGAAGCTGATTAGAGCTGGGTTTAGACTTAAATACAATATAAGTTTTTTCACCTTCCTCTGTTCAACTTGCAAGTTTCAAGTTCTTGGAGGGAAGTGAGGACTCCTTTAAGTGAGGACTCCTTTACTTGGTAAGGTACTTTGGCCTACTTGTACAGCTCGATTACTGCTTTGAATTATATATATTATATTCTTATACTATATATATATTATATATATATATATATATATATATATATATATATATATATATATATATATATATATATTTGTGTGTGTATGTATATATACATTATATATATGTATGTGTTTATATATGTATATGTGTATATATAATATATATATACAAGTATGTTTGTGTATAGCCTATATATATATATATATATATATATATATATATATATATATATATATATATATATATATATATATATATATATATATGTGTGTGTGTGTGTGTGTGTGTGTGTGTGTGTGTGTGTGTGTGTGTGTGTGTGTGCATATAAACACACATATATATATATATGTATATGTATATATGTGTGTATAACTGAATCACGAAAATATGGAACGTGATGAATATCTAAATAAAGACAAAATCCACGAAGGAAAGAGAAACACTGGAGTGCAGCACTCCAGTGTTTCTCTTTTGCTTCGTGGAATGTTTATGCATACATTTGTAGATATGTATGTATGTACATATGTAGATACATATAAGAGATAATGATAATAGTTATTATAAATATTAGTCCTGACGAGGCAGAGTTTTTTGATGGTGCGTCCTAGTTGTAACCTCTCCTTGATAGACCTACTTCCGAGGCTAATGGGAGGAATGTTTTATTCCTTTTACAACTCAGTTGTAAGTAACAGAAACAGTTGTGTACAAATCATGTAAAGTAGCCCTGCTCAACCATTAGTAGCTGTTTTTGCCAGTACCATCACTGTCCCCTTAACCCCATAGTGTTTAAGGCCATCACCTAAGATGTCTCTAATCAGGAGATTAGAAAATTCTTAGTACTACCTTTGAAGTCTTCCCTCTAGGGTCTTGCCCTTACAGTCTTTTTTTTTTTTTTTCAAGTAAGTTCTATGTAGAATTTCCCAAACCACTCTCAGTCTGCTTCAGTAGTGATCTGGCTCACATTCTAAGTGGAAAAATTACACACGTAACCTTAACTGATGTTTTAAACTCCCAGTTCAAGTAAGCTGTATGGATCCTCAGAAGGCAGTGTACAGAGTTTCAGAAATGTCTGGCAAAGCATCAAGAAGAACCTTTGGTAGTGATGGTTCTCTGAGAAGGATACTTTGTACCTTTTGTTATATTTTTGTCCCTATCAACTTCTTGTTATCCTTCTCTCCACACTCTTCACGCAGAGAAGTTGAGAGGTGGGAGGGGTAGATTGGACAGCTGTTATGCAACGAGGCTATTGAGCCATGGGCGTTTCCAGTCTCAACAGTTTTATTCATTATTACTCCCTTTTTTGATGAGTCCTTCAGTTTGGTCCTGACTGCCTTTTGGAAGGGCAAAGGATATTTTCTGTCGACATGTAGGACATGTACTTCCACACCCCGGTACACCTTCAGCAAAAGAAAAGTATTCTGTGTGTTGGAGTGTTTAGCAGGATGGAGTCATCTGCTTGGTATCAGAGTAGTTTTCTCTTTTTTGGACGACTGGTTTGTTCTCACCAATTTGTTTCTGACTACCTTGAGGGTGAAGGATTATGTTTTATGTCTAACCTTAGAGCTGAGCATTTTGTTCAATATTCACTAATCTATGCTTTTCTGATCCAGTCAATTGTTTATCTGGGGATGAAGATTAGCTCTCTTCTTTTTGTTTTTTTTACAATAGAGAGATGGATAAACAATTTTGTACCACTTTTGAGAACTTTAATGGGTTGGCCTGTAGACCTCAATGACCTTTACACAGTCTTTAGATGTCTCGGAGGCAGATTGGGGGCCCATTGTGAGAAACATTTGTTGTCAGGGAGTTGAAAGGTAAACAACCTATAGCTTTTGTCAGTTTGGAATGGTCTTACAAAAGCAGAACATCTAGCCTGACTATACAATCGCAGTCTTTTCTGACAATTCAACCTCTCAGTTCTTAAGCAAGACGACAGGACACATCCCAGCAACATCATTCCTTTACCTCGTTTTGTCTTAGGGAAAAGCATTGTTACTGACGACCAGCTCAGCTGAAAGGGTAAGGTCTGCAGTCAGGTAGACTCCTCTTCCTCAGATTTGCCAGAAGCTGTGGAACCTTTGGGGAGACCCAAACATCAATCTGTTCACGACTGCCCAAAACACTACTCTCCCAGTTTACTGCCCTCCATGCCAGGATCCTCAGCATGAGCAGTTGATACCTTCCCGCAGAATGGCCGAATCTAGACCTTTATGCTTTTCCTCTGTTTGCTTTTTTTAGGAAATACTCAACAATTTATGAGGTTTGCAGAACACAAGGATGATTTTGATAGCTTGTTGGCATCCCCAAAGTGAATGGTTCCCCTAACTTCCTTTCATGGTGGTGGATGTTTCTCATCTTCTTCCATTCAGGAAAGACCATTTCAGACAATCTTATTTGAGAAGATTCCATCAAACCTCCACATGCTCCATCTGACTGTGTTGGGATTGTTATTGTCTCTTACGAGCTAAGGGTATTTCCAGCAATCATCAAGTCTAGAAGGCCCTCCACTGTTCGACTTGTTTATCAATAAGTGGTCAGTTTATTGATCTTGGTGCTTGTCCAGAGTGATATCCAGCACCCGTTTACTAGATAGCCTGATGTAAGCCCTGCCAGTATCTCAGGTACGCAAAGCAGTTTTCTGTCACAGCGATCAAAGGATACCGCTTTACATTGCATTCAGTTTTGCATCATGCTGACTGGAATATTGCTCACAATTTAAAGTTTGAAGAGGTTTTCTATCTTTTGTGCTGGAATTTTAATCTTCCTATCATGGTTTACGATGAAATTTAGACGTAGTCCTCCAGATTTTAACATAACCTTAGTTTGACCCTTTTGATAAGGCATCACTTAAGAACTATGAAGACACCTTTCTTTTAGCTCTTGCTGTGGCAAAGTGTGTTATTGGGCTTCAAGCCCTTCCTTGTATTTGGGCTTTGTTCTAGTGGCAACTAGTAATGCAGTATCCTCATTATCTTTCTCGGTATAAACGTTACAAATTATTTTTGGTTTTAGTTATATGATTTTAGTTTGTTGCAGTATCTTCTGTCATATTGTTTATCCTGCTTTATGCCTCTGTACTCCCTCAGTTAGCAAGGTTTATTATCTTTTCAATAGAGGTAGACCTTGTATCAGTAATTGGAACATCAAAACACATTAACATCCTCACCTTTCTTCTCAGTGATTTTATCTGAAGCCTGTGGAGAATTTATTCCTAATAAATTGTGGTCCTTGACTTTATCTTCATAAATTATCTTATATATATTAGGATCATTCACCTCCCTTATATCTTCATAAATTATCTTATATATATTAGGATCATTCACCTCCCTTATTGCAGTTGCTATAAATTATTTAAGCAAACGTCCTGGAAAAAACTTCACCAAGTTGCAGTCCGTCTCATCCCGAATACTCTTTTAAGTTCAGCAATTTTGCATATTTTTTAACAGTTGGCATATTGCTTAACAATCTTTTAATCTCACAGCTCAGTTTGATCCCCTGACACATGCAGTGCATTCTGTCTTTTTTTTTATTCATTCACTATTGAATGTCTTATCAGGACATTTAATGCAGATTCACTTCATTCTGACGTTATCGTCATTGATGCCATCAGCTTAATAAACACTTGATGAAACCACTATTAAAATTCTTGACCTACCCAGTCCTTTACCTCAAATGGATTTGCACATGGGACAAATCAGCTTCCCCTTTTGCTAGCCATAATATAGTATCTTGAACACTAGTTTTTTCTGCCAATGGTTTTTTTAAGTTTTCTGTAAAATAAATCTCTTGAGATGGCTTTGTCTGTCCGTCCGCACTTTTTCTGTCTGCCCTCAGATCTTAAAAACTACTTTGGCTAGAGGGCTGCAAATTGGTATGTTGATCATCCACCCTCCAATCATCAAACATAACAAATTGCAGTCCTCTAGTCTCGGTAGTTTCTATTTTATTTGAGGTTAAGTTTAGCCATGGATCGTGCGTCTGGCAGCGCTTTCCGGAGGCGTCGCCGACGCACCTTCACTTGACCGCATCTGGGGAGCAACTAAGCACTGCCCGGTCGTAGCTGAAAGTTTCATACAGTATTATGTATATGCTGTACAGAAAACTAGATTGCGCTGAAGAAACTTTGATACTTTTTTTTTCTTTTTGTTGACAACACTGGTGGAACCAGTCTATCTTCCAAACTTACTCAGTCATGCTGTCATCACCATACTGCGGCATCCCACTTTGATCCCATCAACGTCTTAATTTTCTTCCTCGCATACTCAACAGTCACTTCCACAAGCATTCTGACCCTTACACCAGTCGTTTCGATTCTCTTCTGTCCTCCATGTTCCATTAATCTTCAAAATACTTCACCAAACCAAGACTGCCTTTTACCTCATATAAATTAAGTATACCTTAGTTTAACCAGACCACTGAGCTGATTAACAGCTCTCCTAGGGCTGGCCCGAAGGATTAGACTTATTTTACGTGGCTAAGAACCAATTGGTTACCTAGCGACGGGACCTACAGCTTATTGTGGAATCCGAACCACGTTATACCGAGAAATGAATTTCTATCGCCAGAAATAAATTCCTCTAATTCTTCATTGGCCGGCCGGAGATTCGAAAGCGGGCCCAGCATTGCGCTAGCCGAGAATTATATACGAACTGTCCAATGAGGAACTAATACAGCATCTCTCTGTTTGCAATCTTTCATTCTCAGACAAATTTGTTCATTAGCCTTTTTTCCGCTTTTATCCTGGCTCTGTAGAAATAATGTTCACTCTCCCCCCGTTTCCACTACTTGCCCTTTCTCCCGCACTTTCACCTTGACTACCCTGTCTATCCTCCTGTATGACTTCACATGATTTTCTCTTCCGTCTTGCAACCGCACCACACACAATCACATTTTCTCTGCCACCAAACGATTATTTTCTAATTCCACCACTTCCTGTTTTTATCTCTGGTCCTCTCTTCCAAAAAACCCACAAACACTTGTCCTTATATCCCCATCATGAGTTTTACAAACAGTGTCTTTAAACGTAGCCAGTTTTCATCCAGTTTTTTGTTATACTGTCTTCTTCATACGTTTTTCTTGATTACTTTTGCTGACCTTCCTCACCCACTTTAGTTAAATAATGAAATGAGAAACAGTACGGTACTTCCATCCTTTCCTCTTCTCACTTTTATACACATCCATCAACTTTCTTTTCCCTCTACTCTGAATTTTCCCTCACAATGTCTTCTGTCCAATCTATATATATATATATATATATATATATATATATATATATATATATATATATATATATATATATATGTGTGTGTGTGTGTGTGTGTATATTATATATATAATGTATATATATGTGTATATATATTATATATATATATATATATATATATATATACATATATATATATACAGTATATTATATATATATATGAGTATATATCCACAAACTTTATACCACGAATATCGTTTAATATCCGGTCCACTCTACCTTGGGAATAGGTTACTCCTAAGGGGAATAATAAGCGCTTTGTTATTGGCATGATTTGACTATTGCCTGGTTTAGAAACAACAATAGACAGTGACTCTGACCACTGAGCCATCACATACATGCGAACAGATGCACACACTATATATATATATATATATATATATATATAAATATATATATTTGATATATATAAATATATATCAAATATTTCTTATATATCGGGGTTGATATACTAAATATTTCAAAGATTTCGTCAATATGAAGAATAAAGGCTGAGCTAAACGACACTAGGGCGGAAAGGATTAGTAAAACATTGAAAATTCGTGACCAGTTGGCATGTAATAGGAAACGTATCGTTATTTAACGTGTATCTTCACTTACTTACCTCTATCCAGACGTCTCGTGGTTACCAGACAGTGATTGCTGTGCCGTCTCTCTCTCTCTCTCTCTCTCTCTCTCTCTCTCTCTCTCTCTCTCTCTCTCTCTCTCTCTCTCTCACCATTCATACCTTTCATATTAAGGATCACGTGACTGCGGATATGACGACTGTAATTAGATTGCGTTTGTCTTGCTTGAATATTATTACTGTTGGATGTGGTAGACCGAGTTTAATTTGAAAGCTGTTGGAAGTTTGCATCTGAGAAAAATGTTACAGAATTAAAAATATGCAAGAATTTCCCCAATCGTCATTTTACATCAACGTAACGTTTTCAAATATTCGAGCTGTCAAAGGAAAGAGCTTGACAGTTGCCTGCAATTCACCCTTTGTTCTGTATACATGCATGTATTTTAATGTCTTATCTGTTATATGAATGTCCGTCTACATACATGTAGAATAAAAAACAGATTATGTCTACCTACAAAACAGTAACCTATTTCCGAATACAGGAAGATTGATTGATTGACAATTATTTGGCGTGGCAACTTACAGCGTCACAGACGCCTGTCTGTCAGGAAGATCGTGAAGACGTGTGAAGAGGTACAACTGTATTCTGATGTAATGATCTAAGGATAGTGAGAATGAGATTGAGCATAGCTTGGGAAATTTAGTCTCGGTGAGAGTCTGAATCGTTTTGCCTGGCTGGGTGTATAGGATGAGAAGGATGTTGTGACCGGAAGCTTCTACGAGCTGACGCTAGAGCATTCGTCGTAGCTGGAAGCTAATGAATCACTCCCTTGAAAGGTGCTGTGCGCGGAGGTTTTGAGACGTTTCTCGGGAGAATGTCGTAAACAGAATGCTGTGTCGTGCTTTTTTATTATGGTTGAAAGATCCAGTTTTGTATATAACTTTGTATATTTGTAAAGATAAGCTACAGGAGCACTGGAATGTTTTCCAATTCTCCATAAGTAGCAGAGAAGGTTGTTATCTTTGGTTGGTGATATTGCACCACACTTTGTTCCTCACTGCTTTTCCATAGTATTCCCGGTGCTTCTCAACTCTCTTTGAACTCAGTGAGTGTGTGTTCCGAATCATTAGTACTTGCATATTGTTAAAGCATCATTTTGCCTTTGCACTGCTAACTAATTTGTTGTCCAGATTAGTAGTAATTGGTTTTGGACATGCCTACATGTTGATTATTGTACAGAGTTCACTATTGAGGTTCTGGGGTATGAATTTTCTGGAATCTGTTGTTTTTGTTGATAGAGCTATTTAACGACAACCTTTTGTTTGAAGAAGCTTGTGATATTGTGATATTCATCCATTGTTATACACCTTATGTGTTTCCATGTAGAAGTTGTAGGTGGCGTCCCTAAATTCTTTGTTTGCAGGACTGTTATCTCTGCCATAACATTTACGGGTCTTCTCAAGAGTAGACCCTGTAGCAAAGTCAGCTAAATGGAGGGTGTTCATTTTGTTCCAGTCTTGCATTGGGGCATGGTGCCTAGGAGACGTTGATTTCCTAGACAGATATTGGATAGTCGTTACGACTTTGAGTAGCATTGGCTTGCCATAGTTTGCTTTGGAGTGCAGACAACGTACTCACTTTCTGGATTACCAAAAGTCACATTGCAGAAAGTTGATTCGTGCTCAAGTAATTTGAATAAAGTTAAGCACTGCTCGTTGTTAATTGAGCAAGTGACGTAAGTGCACATTACTTGGTCTGCACCGTGGCAAATTTATGGGCTTTAGCTTCTATCTACTGAAACTTTAACCTGTCCTTCAACATGAAGTGCTGTAGGTGTCAT
>NC_089770.1:18927080-18962080 GCF_040412425.1 Macrobrachium rosenbergii | reverse complement strand
TTCCCTGAGGTTTTTATTATTTAACCTCTTTAGTTGCCTTCTTTACATCACCAAAAGTCATCTCTGAAGCATTGTGGAATTTTGCATAGACTCTCCTGTATCATCGTTTGTCTTCCTTTTCTCTCTTGCTTTCTCTGTGACTGTCCCATGCATCCTCCTATATACCTGGCATTGTTTTTCTTTCCTACCATGCAGTTGCACCTATATAATGTCTTTTTCCTTCGCTAAATCTTTCATATCTGCATTCCATAACTTTTTTTTTTCTTCGGTAAACCTTTCATATCTTCATTCCACGACTATTTTTTCCTTCACTAAAACTTTCATATCCTGATTCCGTTACTTACTATTTCTTCCTTCACCAAACCTTTCATATCCTCATTTCATGACTTAGTATTTTTTCCTCCACTAAACTTTTCATATCCTCATTCCAAGACTTAATATTCTTTTTTCCTTCACTAAACCTTTCATATCCTTATTTCATGACTATTTTTTCCTTCTCTAAACCTTTCATATCCTCATTCCATGACTTTTCACTAAACCTTTCATATCCTCATTCCAAAACTTTATATTTTCTTTCCTCCACTAAACCTTTCATATCCTCATTCCATGACTTAATATTTTTTCTTTCACTAAACCTTTCATATTCTCATTCCATGACTTACTAATTTTTCTTTCATAAACCTTTCATATCCTCATTCCAAGAATTAATATTTTTTTTCCTTCACTAAACCTTTCATATTCTCATTCCATGACTTAATATTTTTTTTCCTTCACTAAATCTTTCATATCCTTATTCCATGACTTAATATTTTTTTCCTTCACTAAACCTTTCATATCCTCATTCCATGAATTAATATTTTTTCCACCACTAAATCTTTCATATCCTTATTCCATGACTTAATATTTTTTCTTTCACTAAACCTTTCATATCCTCATTCCATGACTTACTATTTTTCCTTCACTAGACCTTTCATATCCTCATTCCATGACTTACTATTTTTTCTTCACTAAACCTTTCATATCCTCATTCCATGACTTAATATTTTTCCTTCACTAAACCTTTCACATCCTCATTCCATTACTTACCATTTTTCCCTCACTAAACCTTTCATATCCTCATTCCATGACTTACAATTTTTTCCTGCACTAAACCTTTCATATCCTCATTACATGACGTACAATTTTTTCCTGCACTAAACCTTTCATATCCTCATTAAATGACTTACAATTTTTCCTTCACTAAACCTTTCATATCCTCATTCCATGACTTACTATTTTTTCCTTCACTAAATCTTTCATGTCCTCATTCCTTGACTTACTATTTTTTCTCCTCTCCAAACCTTTCATAACCTCATTCCTTGACTTCCTTTTTTTTTTCACTAAACCTTTCATGTCCTCATTACATGGCTTACTATTTTTTTCATTCACTAAATGTTTCATATCCTCATTCCCTGACTTACTGTTTTTTCCTTCACTAAACCGTTCATATCCTCTATCATGACTCAATATTTCCCTCACTAAACCTTTCATATCCTGATTCCATGAATTACTATTCTTTATATCTCTCCCTACCCTCCCATACCCCAAAACATTTCCTGCTGCCTCTGTGACCTCTTATTGAAATTTTATATACTCCTGATCTAGCCATTCCTCCTGTGTGCTCTAACCCTGGCCTATATTTCGTTCATTCTCTCTCTCTATATGTTTTTCATATTTTTTTTTATTATGTTACTCAAGTGTGTTAATTATAGTTCCATCAGCATATTATCCATATGACTCCAGCAGAAACTGATGTAATATATAATATATATATATATATATATATATATACATATACATATGCATACTGACCAACCAGTCACTGCCCGGGAAAATCCTGAATGACAGTCTATGGGAAGGGTGAGGGAAGAGGGAAGGGGAAGTAAGGGAGAGGGAAGGGTGAAGGGGTGGGAAAGGAAGTGAAAGTGGGAGGGGAGGAGGGAGGGTAGGGAAAAAGAAGGCAAGGGGAAGATAGGGGGGGAGGGGAAGATACATTCCTTTATCAGAAGAGAATAAAAAGCAACTCCACTGAACAAAGTAAATAAAAAATATTGTATTTCTACAGTTCGCTCTTAGGTGTGTTTGTGTGGGTGTGAGTGGGAGGGGAGAACGTCTGTCTCCCGTGCAACAACAGACGGACCCAGTGTTTCCACGTTTCCACATCACTGACTTCCATGCTCACCTAAATTCATTTAACCATCGGTAAAATCTAATGTATATAAAACGATGTATGCTTTCCTTCACAGTCTGAAGATCATTTCCCATACACATCCTTATCAAGTTAATAATAATCATTTTTACATTTATCAAAACAATTTTAAATAGATTAAGTTACCTTGATTAGATGGAAACCTAAATTGGTTACTCTGTTGTCGTCTGCATTCGATGTGTTAATCGAGACATCGTTCATTAGACTTTTGCTGCTTCATGATTCGACGTAAACAAGCAGTCTTTGATGGCTCTTTATTCAATCATTATTATATAAGCATATATAAATATGCAAATGACCAAGAATATAGATCAGTGAATCATATAAGAAAATAATATATCTGACCACAATAAACCCTTAAAAAGAGTGTGGAAATTTTTTCCACACTTGGTGTGGCAGACTGTACCTACCGGCATTACATGTGTAGTGAAGTGTTGTTGCCAAAACACCCCATAAACCTCGCAAACCCAATTTATAATGATATATGCCATCATGGCGCTACAAAGTAGTTGCTATAACAAATTCCGAAGGTAAAAATAAAGGAGAAACGATCAAATTAATGAGAAAATTCGCATTTGAACTAATAAAGGTAAAGGATATATTGTCATCATACATCTTGCACGTCGTGTTGAGCTAGCAGCTACTACGCATGCGCGAATGAGGAAGACAACTAAAAAAAAATCTTTGGACCTTCTGGTTTGGGGTCATTGCTTTATAACTGTGAAATAAGTTTTGTAACGAAGCCAAAATTATTTTATTTAGCAATACAATCAAGCAGTGAGGTATATGTTTAACACTTATATTAACAATTATCATAAATTATGATTCTGATAAAACATTGATGTTATAGCGGATTTATTGTTGTAGGTTAATCATACTTCTTACAGCGCCAGAAGAAAAGGTGAAACGTCAGGTGAAAAATGAAAATAAACCCAGAAAACTGAACGAAAAGGTGATGTAAAAACGAAAATTTCATTTGTTTTGTCCGTGTTTGTATGTCTGTCACGGGATAGGGGTTTGAATTTTGAGTTAAAACCTTTTCTGGGGTGACATAGAGGCCATGTTCAAAATTTTGTCTCGGTCTGACAAGTGGTTCGGATTTCTATAGCAGCCAATAAATATACAGACATTCACTTTTATATACATAGATATAAACATTTGCTTTACTCAGTAATGATCAATATGCCTCCAATCACTCCTCTTCTCAAACTTTCTGCTCCATCTACTCTGTATTAACTCATAATCGAGCAAATTCTTTTCATATCTATCTACTTTTTTGCAAGTACTCATATGGATATTCCTGGCCCTTTCTGAACAGTTTTCCACAAAAGACTCCATTCCCATTTGCCATAGGAATTCCATACTAACCAAGAATGACACTTCTTTCTCGATCACCCGCGTTTGCATTTAAATCACCCATCACCACCACCGTGAATAATAATTCTTTTTCATCGGAACTACCCCTTACTATAAACAAGTAAAAAATGCGCCGAAGTTTCTTTGGTGCAATCGAGTATTCTGTACAACCGCTACAGCGTATAATCAAGGCCACCGAAAGTAGGTCTTATCTTTCGGTGGTCTCGGTATAATGCTTTATGAGCTGCGCCCCATGAAACTTTAACCACGGCCCAGTGGTGGCGTATCCTATATCGTTGCCAGAGGCACGATTATGGCTAACTTTAACCTTAAATAAAATAAAAACTGCTGAGGTTAGAGGGCTGCACTTTGGTATGATTGATAATTGGTGGGTGGATGATCAACGTACCAATTTGCAGCCCTCTAGCCTCAGTAGGTTTTAAGATCTGAGGGTGGACAGAAAAAGTGCGGACAAAATAAAGTGCGGACGGACAGACAAAGCCAGCACAATAGTTTTCTTTTACAGAAAACTAAAAACCTGTATTGTGTGTGTATGCTGCTGATATCAATGAAGTTAAACAGTAGTTGTGTTTTTATTCGTTTGTATTCAGATAGATAAAGAACAAAGAACTTCAGGGCTTCTCGGTGCATAAGCACGCTTGAACATCCTGGGGTAGGACCATGGGGATAGGAAACATCCCAAAATCTAGTTTAGAAACGAAGGAGTTAGATATGGAGCGCCGCATACGCATAAACCTGCAGGCTCAAACAAAAAGTATTAGCTGAAAAGACGAGGGATCTTTATTCTCTCTCTCTCTCTCTCTCTCTCTCTCTCTCTCTCTCTCTCTCTCTCTCTCTCTCTCTCTCTCTCGACGACTCCTACAGTATTATCATACGCATCGTGAAGTTGTAGGCACACCGAGTCTTTGTGTTGAAACGTTCGTCTTTTTCCGTTTTCTGTTCTCGGGGGAAACTATAGGAAATTTGACGTCGACTGTTGACAGCGCGTCTATGTGTGTCGTGCCGTCAAGAACAATTCACACATGTTGTCAAGTAGAGAGAGAGAGAGGGAAGGAGAGAGCGGGAGTAGACTCAGGGTGTGGCTAGCATGCCTCCTGTTGTGCGAGGGTGTAGTTAGGGGGTGTAAGGGATATATAGAGAGAGGGTATACTGGAGTGGTAGGAAGGCATACGTGTGAGTGTGTGTGTCTGTCTGTGTGTGTAGTGGCAGAGCAGTACTGCAGCATGCAACAATGTCATTACGATTCTCCTCGCTCATACTGCAGTATGTTGAGTGTGTAAGTCTTTTGTGCTCGTCGATGGGACGGGTTAACTAGGGCTTGGTGCGTTTGTCTTTTATTTCTTGTCTTGATGCTTGTTTACACACACGACATTATATATAGGTATAAAATACCTTTATGTATGTATGTAATACATGTGCTCACGCTATATATATAATGTGTGTGTGTGTGTACATACATACATATATATATATAAACATATAGGCCTAATAAACCTTCCGCAGTAATAAAGAATGTGATCCTCATACAAATGTTCATTTCATTGCGGATATCCAGTTCCCTTATTATTTAGATTATATATATACATAAATATAGACTAACCATGTCACATACATACACGCACACACACATATATATTATATACGGTATGTAAATTTATTTTTCCAACTGATTTATTTTCCCTTAACAGGGTGACTCCATAAGGTGGTGTTCCCCTTTCATTCTAAAGCACCCTTACATTGTGATGAGGGTGCTAGTCCCATACCTTGGTCTATATGTCTATCTTTATCTAGATCTATCTATCTATCTATCTATATACTATCTATCTATATATATATATATATGTATATATATATATATATATATATATATATATATATATATATATATATATATATATATATATATATATATATATATATATATAAATGTGTGTGTATACATACACTTTTTATGGCATGGTTTTCTCTAAGACAGTTTTCGTTGGGAGCAATTGCTTTAGTGGCATCAATAAGTTTTGTGCAGGAATCTTCCTGTCTCCGGCGATATGAATATTCCTGCAAAAAACTTACTGATTCCACTGAAGCAATTGCACACACACACACGAGGTATGTTGAAAAAACATCTGACCTTTATTCATAAAAAATACTCTTATTCAGATACAACAATCTTGCACTAATCTCCTTCAAAGTAGTCCCCCTTGGGCTGCCATACACTTCTCCCAACGGTTAGGCCATTGTCGGAAGCAGCGCTGGAACGCCTCTTTTGAGATGGCGTGTAACTGGTCCGTCGCATCCTGCATGATGTCTTCTCTCGACTGAAATCTGGTCCCTTGTCGTAAAAAAAAAATTTAAATAAATAAAATTATAGGAGAAAAAACTAAGGAATGTTCACGCCTTATTTGACTCGACAAATTGCTTTAGAATGTGTGGAATGTGTGTAAATGTTTCGTCTCTCTCTCTCTCTCTCTCTCTCTCTCTCTCTCTCTCTCTCTCTCTCTCTCTCTCTTTCTTTCTGTGGGCAGCCGGTAATTGGCAGCTCCATCACGATAACGCACCCGCCCATTCTTCACATTTGAAACTGTTTCCTGGCCAAACACAACACACCTGTGCTTCATCAGGCTCCCTACTCTCCCGACATGGCTCCGTGCGGCCTCTTGCTTTTACCCAAGCTGAAAATGCCCCTGAAAGGGACCAGATTTCAGTCCAGAGAAGACATCATGCAAAATGCGACGGACCAGCTGCGCGCCGTCTCAAAAGAGGCGTTCCAGCGCTGCTTCCGACAGTGGCCTAACCGTTGGGAGAAGTGTGTGGCAGCCAAAGGGGACTACTTTGAAGGATTGAAGGAGATTTGTGTAAGATTGTTGTATCTGAATACAAGTATTTTTATGAATAAAGGTTGGATATTTTTTGAACACCATATATATATATATATATATATATATATATATATATATATATATATATATATATATATATATATATATATATATATATATATATATATATATGTGTGTGTGTGTGTGTGTGTGTGTATATTATTTATGTATGTATGTATAACTGAATCACGAAAATATGGAACGTGATGAATATATAAATAAAGACAAAATCCACGAAAGGAAAGAGAAACAGTGGAGTGTTGCAAGGCCTTTCGACTTAAACTAAGGACTAGTGTAAATCGAAAGGCCTTGCAGCACTCCATTGTTTCTCTTTCCTTCGTGGATTTTGTCTTTATATATATATATATATATATATATATATATATATATATATATATATATATGTATGTATATATTAGTATTTATATACATAAGTATATATATAATATTGCTTTATTTACAGTCTTTCTTGGAAGCAGTTTTTATTGAATGCTGATACATACGAGGCGTCCTCTTTTTGAGACAGCAATTTTCTATTCTAAATTTGTGTTTATCATTAGGACTAAAACTGAATGACAAGACAAAAATCGTTGTATTGTTGTTCCACTTCCTCCTCCATCCATTCATTGCATTATATTATTGGGATCCACTTTCCTCTGTAACCTTGCTCTTGTCAAGGTTCCCTTTTAACTTTCTCATCTTACAAAGCCTTTCAAACATTTTCAGTAGTTTCTGCAGTTTCTCTTTACAGTCCCAATCAAAACCTCATAATCTGCAAACTGATGCAGAACCATGTTCCATACAATATTCTCCTTTTTTTATCCATAACTTTGCACCGTGTCTAATGCCCTTTCTCTGATTTCTCTCACAATTCCATCCACAAAGATATTAACTAGGTAAGGAGCCAAAACACATCTTTTGTCTCTTGAGTTGCTTGTGCTCTAAAGCATTTAGTCTATCGCTTTATTATATCAGTTGCTATGATTTCATCATAAGAGCTATGGATTTCTCTCAGGGAATTGCTTCTTTACGTTACGCTAAATCCTTAGCGCCCTCAGTCGTAGTATTCTTCATCGTCTTTGTCCTCACTGCTCTTCCCCTTTTAATTCTTCTGTCATTTAACTTTTTCGATAAACAATCTACTGTGCCCGTGATTTTTCTGCCTTTTTTTTTTTTTTTTTTACAATTTCAAAGCAGGATATGGGACTGCAAGCCCTATGCCATCAAGCATTTGGTGACTTTCACACAGTCAGAGTTGCAAGGGTGCTATCATTTTCGTATCTCATCGTCCCTAAGGAATGGAAAATTGTAGGTACCATTGGCCGCAGGAGAAGAGGCTCATATATCTTTAAAAGGCGTTTCCTTCCACAAAGGATTCCACAGCCATTTACTAGGCAGGCACTCTTTTACCTTGACCTATTTACAACTGTAACCTAAACTAATGCCTTGACCTATTTACATCTGTAACCTAAACCAATGCCTTGACCTATTTTACATCTGTCACCTAAACCAGTGCCTTGACCTATTTTGCATCTGCAACCTAAACCAGTGCCGTGACCTATTTTATATCTGTAGCCTAAACTAATGTTGACCTATTTTACATCTGTAACCTAAACCAGTGCCTTGACCCATTTTATATCTGTAATCTAAACCAGTGCCTTGACCTATTTTACATGTCACCTAAACCATTGCCTTGACCTATTTTGCATCTGCAACCTAAACCAGTGCCTTGACCTATTTTACATTTGTGACCTAAACCAGTGCCTTGACCCATTTATATCTGTAACCAAAACCAGTGCCTTGACCTATTTTACATTTGTAACCTAAACCAGTGCCTTGACCCATTTATATCTGTAACCGAAACCAGTGCCTTGACCTATTTTACATTTGTAACCTAAACCAGTGCCTTGACCCATTTATATCTGTAACCAAAACCAGTGCCTTGACCTATTTTGCATCTGTAACTTGAACCAATGCCTTGACCTATTTTACATCTGTAACCTAAGCCAATGCCTTGACCTATTTTACATCTGTAACCTAAACCAATGCCTTGACCTATTTTACATCTGTAACCTAAACCAGTGCCTTTACCCATTTTATATCTGTAACCTAAACCAGTGCCTTGACCTATTTTGCATCTGTAACTTGAACCAATGCCTTGACCTATTTTACATCTGTAACCTAAGCCAGTGCCTTGACCTATTTTACATCTGTAACCTAAACCAATGCCATTTGCGCGGTGCAGTGAGCATTGCTTGAGGTTCTTGTATCGTTCCTTCGGCCCCCAGCTTCAACCCCTTTCATTCCTTTTACTGTGCCTCCGTTCATATTATTTCTTATATCTTTCTTTCCACCCTCTACTATCAATTGTTTCATAGTGCAGCTGCGAGGTTTTTTCTCCTGTTACACCTATAAAACCTTTTTACTGTCACTTTCCCATTCAGCGCTGAGTGACCTCACAGGTCCCAGCGCTTGGCCTTTGGCCTATGCATTCTGTATTCTCACTGCCATTTGCTAAGGCAGCAGTGTTTAGATTATACCTCTTTCATTAGTCTTTTGTAAATGGACTGGTCTAATGGGGTTGCGGTTGACCTCGAGAGAAATAATGAGAATATTTATGAAGGGATTGTTGGGCCAGTTTCCTTTTTGAAAGGGAAGCGGTAGATGTTGACTGCAAATGAAAGTAAAGGATGAGGTTTCGAAATGAAATTTTCATGCAGATTATATTGCGTCTGGAGAATTGAAGGGGCAGGAATTGTGGAGATGCATTGGGGTGATAAGAGTAAGCTTAGGTGAAAGGTGGGATCGAAGTATTTTGAGGGGGTATGGTCATGTGGAAAGTATGAAGAGACAACGCTAAGGAGATGTTGAATAGGAAGGACCCTAGTATTCAGTAAACTTGAGAGTTCGTGCTAGATATGCTAATGGGCCTTTTGCGTAGATGTTTATAGAGGCACGAATCTGTCGTTAAAGTATGAATGTTGATTTAGCTGATGTTTTGTTTTTGTTTTTGCTTTGAAACCAAAGCCCTTTTTTGGAGGACACGGGGTAATGTTGAAAGCACATGCGCATGCATTTTATGTATAAGATATATAGGCTATATATATATATGTCTATATATAGATTATATATATACACACATACATACACACACACCGTACAGATACACATACATACACTCACCGTACAGATACACATACACATACACACACACACCGCACAGGAGAATAAATGTAGTTCTAGGTAATGTATCATAAGTGCTGACAATCTAAGACTGCCATACCACATCATCGTCAACATAAGCATCTCTGTGCATTTTAAAGAGCCAGTTGTAGAATTTATATGTAACGGAAAAAGCCTGCTGTAGGGAGGTCACACATAAAAGGAGGAGACAATGGCCTAATAAACAACAGAGATTGTAAATTTAGAGCAGTTTTCATGCTCCTACCAAAAGAGTGTTTACCGCCTTTTGTTTCGCGCCAAAAGACGTGTTTACCTCCTTTTATTTCGCGCCATAAAGAAGCCGTTTTTCAGGCCCCTTTCCCCTGTACGAGGCGCCTAAATCGCTTAAGGTTTAGAGTAATGTTTGTAGATATAGGTGGTGGTTTTTGTTATGCAAAGTGGCTATGATAATAACCTCCTCTTGAAGTGTGATAATATTGTTTATTTTATGTATATATTGATTTTTTTGCCTAACTGTTATAAAGTGAAGTGAATTTTAACGTAGGTGTGTTTATTCAATTATTTTCTATTCAGTGGTTATTCATTTTTACCTAGATTGCCCCCTTTAACGCGGTGATTACTCTTAACTCGAACCTGATATTTCCAGGTAAAAGGAAGCCTTTTTAATGTGTATATGTATATATGTATATATATATGTATGTATCTGTATATATATACACATGTATGTATGTTTGTATGTATTCGATTTCACAAGTAAAACTTGCATTTCACCTGTATAACCTTTTGTTTAATATTTTACTAATTGCGGGTTTATGTTAAATATGTTATTAGCTAAAATTTTATGTATATTTTAGTCAACAGGCGCATGCATTTAGGCCTACACTAGATGGCATTGAAACCCAAAAGGCAACAGAGTGAGTATGCAGTGTATGATTTCAAGAGGTTCAGGTATTCTAAGTGAAATGGTATCTATGGAGCCATATGGGGCTTTACAACTGGTGTTGATAACTTTGAATTAAATTAGGGAGTTTCCACGTGTTTTTTTATTTCAGATATGTTTGCTTTGCTTTTTTCTGTACACAGCTTAATTGTCATTTTATGCACCGTTTATGCTCCGTATTCTGTTCTCCTATCTTATCGTCTGTTTCATTTATTGTACAGCATACCATTGCTGCGTATTATTATTATTATTATTATTATTATTATTATTATTATTATTATTATTATTATTATTATTATTATTATTATTATTATTATTATTACCGGGTATGCACTCTTTGAAGAACAAGGCTTAAACGACCATAGCTTCCCAAAGCAAGCTCCGGTGGAGTAGAAAGTCGTATGAAAAAAAAGTGAAAAAGAAGTGTGAAGACGAATAGACAAAAAATGATAAATCTGTGAGGATATGAATTGTAAATAAAAAACAAGAAGATGACAAGGGAAAACTAAGGTAAGGGACCAAGGCATTTAACTTGAGTGTTAAGGGGGAGAGAATGAAATGAAATTCCAATTTAAGAAAATGAACGGGGCAGACCCCATTGTTCTCATGTCTCATAACTTGACAACAAAATGAAAAGAATGCCAACTGTACTGGCGAAACAGCTTGCGTCTTCATGACCTTATTGGTCGATTGCCTAGTGCCTTCAATGCCTCTCACGTGGTGCACTGTAGGCATTACTGTAGGTTCTTTGCAGCTCCCCTTCGGCCCATAGCTGCAACACCTTTCATTCTCCTCCTCATTCTCTTTCTAACATCTTTCTTTCCACCCATTCCTAACAATTGTTTCATAGTGAAACTGCAAGGCTTTCCTCCTGTTATACCTTTCAGTTTTTCCTTTCAGCGCTGAGGGACTTCATAGATCCCAGCGCTTGGCCTTTGGCCTAAATTTCATATTCCATTTCATTCCATTCCACGCCAATCTGTCTTATATATATATATCTAATATGAGAATAGCAGAAGAGATGGGATGGCAGGAGAAGCGAAAACGATGTATTACAAAAAACAGGTATGTTGTGTATACTAGTCAATACAAAACAGAGACTTTTAGGAAGAAGATGCACAGAAAGGTAGGGTTGGTCTCCACAAAACGAAGATTTTTCGAAAAAATGGCTTCACAAAATCGGGGAGGTTTAGGTGGAATAGCCTACGAAAACAGACAAGTTTTAGACACAATAGCCTCAAAACAGGGAGAGATTTTGTAGAGTAGACACGAAAGCAGGAAAGTTTGGAGATAATAATGTGTGACATTCAACGAGCTGCATTACCCCAAAAATGGTGCTGCATAAATATCAATAAAAGCCTTCGTTTGCTATTGGCACCTTTCTCTCCAAACTCATGTTTTGCTGGTACCTTCTCTTTAAAACCTTCCTGCGCAGTTGTTGGTATTATCTGTAAATTTCTGTTCTATCCATATTTTCCAAACCTCTTTGCTTTCGTGAGGTGGTTCCCTGGAAACCTCCCACTTTAGGTGTTGCCATTCTCTCCAAACCTCACTCCTATGGATTTAGAAAAGTTTCCAAACCTCCCTGCTTTCATGTGGTCAGTATCTATAAACCTCCATACTTTGTTAAGGCGATTATCTAAAGCATCCTCCCCTTGGTGTGGTCATTCTCTTCAAAACTCTATGCCGTGGTGTAGTCATTTCCGCAGAACGTCTGTGGTTTGGTGAGGCCATTATTTTCAAACTTACCTGCTTTCGTGTCTAATAAATCATCTCCCTGTTTTGAGGCGATTGTATCCTAACTTGTCTGTTTTCGTATGAGTTCTCTGTCTAAACCTCCCCCGTTTGGTGAGACCATTTTTTTCGAGGAATCTTCGTTTTGTGGAGACCAAACCTACCTTTCTGTGAGTGTTCTTCCTAAAAGTCCATGTTTTGTATTGACTAGTACACAACATCCCTGTTTTTTGTGATACATTGTTTTCGCTACACCCCCGCCCCATCTCTTCTGCTCATATTAGATATAGCCTATATAAGACAAATTGGCGTGGAAGGTATTGTTCGCCACCATTACATCGAACAATCACCAATAAGGCCAAGAAGGAAAGAGCTATGTATTGTATGTGTCAATGCAGAGGAGTAAGGGAAAACAACTCATTTTCCTTGAATAGCCAAGCAGCCCAGGCCCGAAGAAAACAATAAAAACAAAAGGAGAAAGAAGAGGCAAGCTTAACCTTAAGGAGGCGACAGATGTTACCCAAGAAGAATTGTAAATTTTAATTATCGGGTACAAGAAAGCAGAAGGAGAGTACTATATAGATAGATATATAGATAGATAGATAAGTACTGAAAGGTGACACCTCCCCGGTTCCTGTTAAATGAGCAAACACTTAAAAATGATAAAATTGTAAGAGTGCAATGGCTACCAGTAACTCCTCAATTACACTCTACCCCTCCCCCCCTCCCGCAGGCGCTATCCACCTCCCTGTCTACCACCTTCACCTGGAAGGGCTGAAGAGGGAAAATTAAAGTAACCAAAAAAAAGAAAGAAGCCGCCCTCAACTCCGCACGATTTAACTCGCGCTTTACCGTTAGTTCCGTATGCGTTACTAGGTTGGTTGCTTTGGGAGGGCCTGGACTGGTTTAATGCTTTGGTCGTACAAATCAATTACTGAGGCGCCTCGTCGTCTCTCTCTCTCTCTCTCTCTCTCTCTCTCTCTCTCTCTCTCTCTCTCTCTCTCTCTCTCTCTCTCTCTCTCTCTCTTCAAGTTATCCATGTAGCTATAAATACATAGCTAATTTTTCCTTATGGACATTGCTGTCTATTAGTGAATTGCTTCCTCTCTCTCTCTCTCTCTCTCTCTCTCTCTCTCTCTCTCTCTCTCTCTCTCTCTCTCTGTCAAGTTATCGATGTAGCCATAAATACGTAGGTAATTCTTTCTTTTGAATGAATTGATGTCTGATAATGCATTGCTTCTCTCTCTCTCTCTCTCTCTCATGATATTTGTATTTGCCATTGGCCATGTTAATAATGATTGTTCAAGTTTCACGCAACATCTGTTGTCGAGGTCTCAGATTCCAAAGAACAAAAGTCTTACAAATCGGAACATTGTTTAAATATTTTTTTAATTATATAGAGAGAGCCATTTGAATTAGGGATAATTATATAGAGAGAGCCATTTAAATTAGGGACATGTTCAGCTGTAAAATTATTTATAACACATTGTAAAAAAGTGAAATTGCATTTTGTATAAAGACTGATCCCATATAGACTTTCTTTGGTGTTTAAGCGTGCCGGCAGAATCGGCTGAATTATGTTTTTCAGAATCGACATTATTTTGTTTTGAGGCCTGTTGGCAAGTTTCATAAAAAATAATAAGAATGCAATGTTTTATGCATCGCATTGTGCTTAACAATTATCGACGAAGTCCGTTTGTGCTTTAAATTACCATAATTTTTCACAACAATTTTCCACATTAGCTATTTTGTTGATCTTTTGATTTTTTTACAACAATTTTCCACGCAAATTGTTTTTTTTATCTTCTAATTTTTTTTATTTCTACCAGCTGTTTTTTTATCTTCTAATTTTCACAACAATTTTCCCGCACTAGCTGTTTTGTTTATCTTCTAATTTTCACAACAGCTGCTGTTTTGTTTATCTTCTAATTTTCACAACAATTTTCAGCTGTTTTGTTTATCTTCTAATTTTCAACAATTTTCCGCACTAGCTGTTTTGTTTATCTTCTAATTTTCACAACAATTTTCCGCACTAGCTGTTTTGTTTATCTTCTAATTTTCACAACAATTTTCCGCACTAGCTGTTTTGTTTATCTTCTAATTTTCACAACAATTTTCCGCACTAGCTGTTTTGTTTATCTTCTAATTTTCACAACAATTTTACACTAGCTGTTTTGTTTATCTTCTAATTTTTTTTACAACAAGCTGTTTTGTTTATCTTCTAATTTTCCCAATTTTCCGCACTAGCTGTTTTGTTTATCTTCTAATTTTTTACAACAATTTTCTACACTAGCTGTTTTGTTTATCTTCTAATTTTTTACAACAATTTTCCCCATTAACGGTTTCGTTTACGAAAATATCATGGTTACAGCAAGCATTCGAAGTGAAACTGCTTTTTAACATTGGGGTCGGGGGGTGCTAGGGTGTGAGGGTGGGGCTGAGTAACAGAACTAGTAGTTACTAGTGTACTCAATCACTCGGACTTATTCTGACCCATTGCCATTCTCTCCAGACTGTCATAAATTTCCAGGTATTGAAGGTGACAAAGGACTCTCACTGGTGGTCACCCGTCCAAATATTGAACTGATAGATTGTTGTTTATCCCCGCTGATTGAAAGACTATCGATGAAGTGAACATATCACTGCCTGACATTCACAAGTGTGTAACTTCACGGACTGAACGAATAGCCGTGTAGCAAACGTCCCGCAAAGAACTAGAAACATTAGTTGTATCAACGGCAAAAACTTATAAATTACCTCCAATTAGCTTTATTTCCTCTGTCTTCCCAGATCATTGCTCGCAGTGCACCTCACATGGTACACTATAGGTATTTTATTACTAAATATTTTTGCAGCGTTCCTTCAACCCCTACCTGCACCCACCCTTTAGCCTTTTACTCCACTTCCTTTCCACTTCCTTTCTTCAGTCTTGCGTCCAACCAACCCATTCCAAATGCCTCTTTTCTGAAGCGCTGAAAGTTCCCCAGCGCTTAGATTTGTAGCCGAATTTTCGTGAATCAATCAATCAGTCAATACTCATATACCCCAGCTGCATTGTTCCCTGACTTTTACTATTCATCCGTTCCCTTTGGGTTCTTCCCATTTAGTTGTCCAACTTCTTCAACATATGTCTGTTTTGTTTTGTAAGATTTTTCTTTTAAGACAATATATCCGTTGGGCAAGCCCTGTGAGATTTAGTGGAATAATAATCTCTTGGCCAAGATTAGATGAAAGATGTATATTTTCTTATTTCCCTGGTATGTTACTGTTTTTGTAATTTTTTTTCTGCACAGTTTTCTTTATCAGACATTTCCTTTTTTGGCTCTTAATAGTTTCTTTTCTTTGGTTTCTTTTGAAAAAACATTTTTATATCATACAGTCGGCCTTAACTTTATGACTTTTCCTTGAAAGCCCTTATAATGATCAGTACTTTAATATTTACAGATATGATAGTGGATTTATATATATATATATACAGTGTATATATAGTATATATATATATATAATATATATATATACATATATATATATATATTATATATATATATATATATATTATACATATATATATATATATATATATATATATATTATACATATATATATATATATATATATATATATACATATATATATATATATTATACATATATATATATATATATATATATATATATATATATATATATATATTATACATACATATATATATATATATATATATATATATATATATATATATATATATATATATATATATATAGGCGACGGCCTGTGGTATACATTATAGGTATATATATCTACATAATTCTTTATTTCCAACGTTTCGTAATAAAAAGCTTTATTACATCATCAGGAATCTGTTAAATAATGAATAAAATTATAAAAATTATCTTAAATCAATAAAATATACTTTTCGGTTTTTTTATCTTGTATTTTAACTGTATATTTTATGGATTTTATTGATTTTAATAGCAATTTTAAAGTAATTTTATTCATTATTTATATGATGATATATATATATATGAAATAAGAATTATATATATATATTTTATATATATAATTATATATATATATATATATATATATATATATATATATATATATATATATATATATATATATATATATATATATAAATCACTATCATATCTGTAAATATTAAAGTCGCTCAGAACAGTGCTCTGATTGAAACGACTTTTCCTTAAGGTGTTTTCGTTTCAACTTAAAACACAAGCCACGCCTTCGTTGTAGTACAGTTGCTAGGCGTCTCCTGACCGAAATCTATTAAACATGAAGCCACACCCATTCAGCCCGACAATTACCAGGTATCTTCGTATGGAAATATTCGAAAATTCAAACCATACCACTTTTTTAGTACTTTCGTGAAACCATTTCTTTAATTACATAAGAAATTTCCCATTATTTCGTCAAGTGTACTCGGTAGTGAAAGTCGTTAGATACTTTTGAGAGAGACGTGTGGCAACGTCGTTGATAATATATATAAAGGATCCTTTTTGGCAGATGGTGTCCTCATCTCTTGTTCGTTTGTAGAGTCTAGAGGTCCACACTAGGCTTCTACCCCCTTTCACACTTTTCCACACTTACTGGCTGATCCAGATCAAGACAAGAACTTGCATAAGAAGATCCTAGTCTTAACCAACCCCCATCAGATAGCGAGTGTAGTCAGCAGTGGAAACCCCACACTGAACTTTGTAAATGGGTAGAGAGAGAGTGCTGTTACAGAACAAGTGCCACGTCTCTTAAAATGAATAATGTTGTATGTACGTCAAGTCTAAAAATCCTAAGGGAAGTAGTTTTTCGTCTACTTGAACTAAAAAATCTATGTGACTGGGTGTTGGTCATAATGATGGTAACGCCCCATAGCAGTAATGTTTTTAGGCCTGTGGTCTTCCAGTCATTGAGGTTAAGCGACGCTGGAATTGATCAGTACTTAGATGGGCGATCATTGATGAATACCAATGAGTGTTAGGGCAAAAGCTCCTGTGTCCATTACGGAAACTTTTACGAGACCGATCATGTGATTGGACACATAGATGAGGCCATTTCATTGCTGTATTTTTCAAGAATACAATGTTCCTAATTTCTGTTTCCAGTCTCTGCCGTGTTCCCTGTAAGATTTGAGAAATTTTTCTTTCATACACCGCAGCCAATTCTTGTAGGGTGCAAACTCTCTCTCTCTCTCTCTCTCTCTCTCTCTCTCTCTCTCTCTCTCTCTCTCTCTCTCTCTCTCTCTCTCTCTCTCTCAGGGGAGGGCCTTAACGAGTTAATCCTTTACTCCCGGAGCCTGGAGGGGTGGAACCAAAAAATAGGCAATAGCCTTCTCTCGCTGCTTGGCTACGGTTTTTTCACGCCGATGGTCATTAAGGAATTATTTGCTCCCTGTTGACTATAATATTAGAATGAGTCATAATTGGTTTTATTTCCGTGTCTTAGTCATTGGTATCATCAGTAATGATGCTTCTTGTGCATTCGGCATTATTATTATTATTATTATTATTATTAAAAATGATGGCTGCATCGTGCGAATTAATCTTATATTGACCCTGCTCAATTTTGCTTGTGACTCGCTTCTCTTGCACGCTATTGTTGGTCAACAACTGGCGAACGTTCACCTTTTGGCAGAGAGAAATATAAACAGCGTTTATACAGTAGTTTTATTCTTTATAAAAGGGCAGGGTAATGAAAAATGATGTGGAAAGTCCGCAGACTTTCCAGCAGATCCTTTCGGAGTTTCTTCTATCGTTTTTCCCAGCAGATGGATCTGCTGGCAAGTCTACGGATTTACCACATGGGAAAAATTGAGAAGACTCAATATAAGATTAATTCGCACGATGCAGCCATCCTTTTAAATAAGACATGCTTAGGAGAGGGTCTACTTCCTCCCTGTTATTATTTTTACTACTACTACTACTACTACTACTACTACTACTTCTCTATGATATTTACAGAAAAATTTCTGTTCTATATACACGCCCCCCGAAAGCGTGAATTAATCGTGATGTGTTTTGGGTCCCAGTTAACGAAGTGAGGCTAAATATTGTTGAAAAGACTGTGACTGACCATTACCTCGTGACAGTTCCAACGATGTCGTCATTTGGTATTTCGGGTTCATCGTTTAGAAGTTTGCCGAGTAAGCAAACTAATGGATACTATCTGTAATATGTAATACAGGTTATCATAAACTATCTGTAATATATAATACAGGTTATTATAAATAATAATAATGGCGCATTACCTATGTTTCTTATGCGACTAGGCGGAGTATTATTAATATTATGAATAAGGGGAGAAACTAAACAGCATTAAGAGAGACAAGGTTAGAAAGAGGGTAGACTAAACGGCTTCAAGAGAGGGAGAGTCATAGAGAATGAAACGTTCCATTAAAACAGAGAAAGCGCGAAAGGACACATTCCTTGAGACAGTGCACGAAGATAGAGAGAAGAAACTGAACGACTTTAGAGAGAGAGAGAGATTTTTTTTATCTGAGTTTGGAATTGTTTAAAAATTATTTTTTTTTATCTGGGTGTTATTTTGGTACTACGTGATGGAAGGGGAAGAGAGAGAGAGAGAGAGAGAGAGAGAGAGAGAGAGAGAGAGAGAGAGGACTATCGTAGAAATATGACCTGGTTATGGACACCCTGAATATCATCGACGTCAAACAGTGGGTGTGTGTGTGTGTGTGTCTCCGCCGGAGGAATAATAATCCCCTCACACGCACTCCTAATATCTCTCCAATCAATAATATCCTTAACCATCAGCAAAGATTCGGCTGGTTTAAGCAACCCAATCGTTTTCATTAGATGATTTTGGGAAGGGAGTGAGAGGAATACTTTCGTTCCAACACCAAAGTGACAGCGATGTTTTAATGGCGGGGTCTGGAAAGAAAAATTGAAGTTTATATTTTGGGGTCGTTGTCCTCTCGAGCTGTCCTTATTACTGTCAGTCACCCCCTCCTCCTTCCTCCTCCTCCTCCTCCTCCTCCTCCTCCTCCTCCTCCTCCTCCTCCTCCTCCTCCTCAGTTCATTCTTAGCTGTTGTTTTGCTCAAGCTTACTTGTTTGAACTAAATTTCTTGCGATCTTGAGACTTAAGCTTATTCGAAGTCATCTGCAATCAGCGTAATTGAGAGTGCTCGAATTATGTAAGCGGAAAAAACATTTTTTATACTCAGGTGAAACATTTCCGAATTTACGGCAGTTGTAACCGTTGTCACTGGGTCCGTTTTGAACGTTTGTTCACTATTCATTGGACACGTTATGAGGTTTGTTTACACCTAATTGGACCCATTGTAAAGTTTGCTTATTCTTAATTGGACCCATTATAACGTTTATTTACTTGTAATTAGACCCGTTGTATTGTTCGTTTACGTGTAATTAGACCCACTGTAACATTTGTTTGCGTGTAATTAGACCCGTTGTAATGTTTGTTTACGTGTAATTAGACCCATTGTAACATTTGTTTACATGTAATTAGACCCATTGTAACGTTTGTTTACGTGTAATTAGACCCATTGTAACATTTGTTTACGTGTATTTAGATCCATTGTAATGTTTGTTTACCTGTAATTAGACCCATTGTAACTTTTTTACGTGTAATTAGACCCATTTTAATGTTTTTTTAAACTTAATTGAACCCGTTGCAACGCTTGCGTACACTATTGGACCCGTTATAACGTTTGTTTGCACTTCACTGGACCCGTTACGTAATTTGTTTTTGTTTGAGGTTGCTTTGATCAGTATCCTGCTTTTCTTATTAACGCTAGATTTGCCCGACTGAACTGGTTCTTTCCGAGGTCCAAGATTAAACCTACTGTGACAAGGTTTCCTGCTGTTTAAACGTAATATTGATAAGATTAAACTTTTCGTATTTTTCACCTTAAGCTTTTGGGGATTAACCGTCTCCTTTGCTGAAGTTTAGTTTTCCAAGGTTAGGCGTTTCTTTCAACCTCAAGCTTTCTAAGATTAGCCGTTTCCCCTTTTAAGCGTAAGTTTTCTCAGATTAGCCGGTTCCATTGCTTAAGCTTACAAGTGGTCCACGGATTAACCTTATCGTACAAACAAAATATTTTGCTTCGCGTATAAGCCTGCTTGGCTTATCTCTTTCTATTTGAAGCTTGTACGTAACATTACATCTTCGCCTTCGTGAAAGGTAATTCAAACTTACTCTTATTATTCACAAGTTAAATTGCTCTCCGCATTAAGAAAGCCAGGTCTACTTTGACTTCACCAGTTGGATATTAGATATATACTTGTGTACCCAAACCGTAAAAAATAACGGTAAGATAAAAGAGGGTGGAGCTGCTACGTACCCTTTCGAAGCTGTGACCAAAGTACCTGCATTCTGCTTACTTATTAAGCGGCCATTGATGAGAGGAGGGCAGGTCCCCGGACTGGATGACAACGAGACTAAACTTGGAGATGGTTTCCCGTAGACACGCTGTGCTACACGGGAAAAAGTTTACTCTAATATACAATATATTATAATATATATATGTATATATTATATGTGTGTATGTATATGAACGAGAGGCTAGCAGTTACCCCAAAGGACTTGCTGAGAACCAGGAGGCTGATACTAACTGGCACCATTATCTAAAAGGGAAAAGGAATATATATATATATATATATATATATATATATATATATATATATATATATATATATATATGTATGAACACATATATGTGTGTACATACATATATACTGTATATATCCATATATATACTTTATATATATATGTGTGTGTGTGTGCAGATGTTCCACCGGGAAAATAGAACATTTGGTATAAATCCTACACGTAGGAATTTACATTGCATACGGTAGGATGACAATACAGACGAACACACACAAGGCTGGAAAAAATATTCACACCTGGCACCGTACACTCGGCGAAATAAGATACTGTTGCCTCGTGCAGGTGGGCTCTCCCCTTTCCCGTTAGGCCCAGATAAACGACCTTCCTTAAAATTTGAATACCTGGCGTATTTCGTTTGAAATGAATGGCCCAGGTTTATACATTTCTAAGACGATATTCCCATTGTTACGGAAGCTTTTTCTGTATAGAGCTGGATACAGTTTTAATTTTGATTCCACCATAGTATTAGTATAAATTATCGTTTTCATACCTTGTCAGTTGGAAAACCATTAGAAAAGAAAGTATATTAGCATAAAGATGTGTAAGAAGTGTACAGGAGAGCAGTGCAGTTTCTTTTCAAAGTAGTGAGAAGTATTTTGGAAGAATACCGTTTTTAGTTTTCTGTAAAAGAAAACTATTGTGCCGGCTTTGTCTGTCCGTCCGCATTTTTTTCTGTCTGCACTTTTTTTTCCGCCCTCAGATTGTAAAAACTACTAAGGCTAGAGGGCTGCAAATTGGTATGTTGATCATCCACCCTCCAGCCATCAAACATACCAAATTTCAGCCCTCTAGCCTCAGTAGTTTTTATTTTATTTAAGGTTAAAGTTGGCCACAATCGTGCTTCTGGCAACGATACAGGACATGCCGCCACCGTGCCGTGGTTAAAGTTTCATGGGCCGCGGCTCATACAGCATTATACCGAGGCCACCGGAAGATAGATCTATATTCGGTGCCCTTGATTATATGCTGTACAGACAACTCGACCGCGCCGAAGAAACTTCGGCGCATTTCGTACTTGTTCTCTTAGTGACCACATGTTTCATTCTGCAAACAGCGTATGAATGAGTTAGGTCCTCCTGAGTTACTTTAAGTCAGGCGAGGTTAGTTTTTGGGAGTTAGGTCAGGGCAAGCAAGGTTAGACCTTCCCTAGATAAGCCAAATAAAGTTAGTTGACGTTAGGCCAGGTGAGGTAAGGTTAGGTCTCACGTCTCAGCTACTCTCTTCAACGAAAAATAACTGAAAACTCCCAAGCCTCGACATACATTTGTGAATCTCGACTCTCTTTACAAACAATTTTTCCTTTTTTCACAATGCAGATCAATTGTTTACCTTTTGCCTTTATTGCAACATTTAACGTTAACGACTTCTATTCGTTCACAGTGTTGGGCTTGATCAGTGAAATTAAACAACAAGGCTTTGGTTGGTGACTATTAATGAATGCCAGACGCTATTGGCACTTATGTTTCCTGTATTAAAAAAAAAAAAATTGCAAGAGATTTTGTTTATATACATGCATTGTTTTTGCCCTTTTTTTCGTTTTTTTCTCTCTCTCTCTCTCTCTCTCTCTCTCTCTCTCATTCACATCACGTCGGGCTTCCCGCTTCCGAACTTCGAATGTCCATCGTTCCAGACTCATCCCCACTCCTCACCTCCAACTCGCATACGACCCTGGTGCCTCCAGTCCCCATATTCACTTCCCCTCCCTCATCTCTCTCTCTCTCTCTGCTGTCCTCTTCCTCTTTTCCCTCTTTTCATCTTCCCCTCTTTTTAGCCTCTTCTTCCTCCTCTTTCTGGCCACTTCCACGCCCTCCGTACTCTTCAAGGTCACTCCCCACCTCGTTCCTCCCAAGGTCAGGCACCAGAGCTCTGTTCACTCTCTTTCAGTAGGCATTCGATTCTTATTGTGACCCGTTGTCACTCGCATGCAAGGCCTATAGTCTGTTGCAAGTTTCCATAATACTCCTGTTTTTATCTAGGCTGAGCGGGTATGGATTTCATCTTCGAAACCACTCATATCGGCTCGTTAGAGCTTGCGCGATTTTTCCTATCAGAAACAGGTCTTGTCTTCGACCATCATTGATGCTATCGTTCAATAAAAAAAAAAGGCAATACGGCTGGAATTTAAAGCTGAATTATTTTTATTTCTCCTCTGGTTTCTCGCTTGATGATAAGAACTTTCTCTCTCTCTCTCTCTCTCTCTCTCTCTCTCTCTCTCTCTCTCTCTCTCTCTACGTATGTATAGGCTATATATATATATATATATATATATATATATATATATATATATATATATATATATATATATATATATGAATAATGATAATTATAATGCAGAAGGCAAAAATGACTTCATGCGTAATTTTTGAAGCTGGAAAGCCAAAGCGTATTGCATTATTCAAAAAATATACCTGAAAAGAAACCGCAAAGAAGTTTTTTGTTTTCTTCCTGCATTTACTAGAACGTGAGTGTTCTTGTCTACCAATGATAATTGTAATAATTATAATAATAATAACATAAAAGCAGTGCAACGTGGTTCCGTGTCAGATTATATGCCGACTGTTTGTTTGGGGTTTCACTGGGAACCTCATTAAAACCCCATAAGAATAGATGTCGTGTAACACGTGGATGGTTCGAGGTTACAAAGGGTCAGGAGAATAGAATTCAATATATAGCTTTATGCAACGTAGAAACTCACTCGTTTTAAACATTATTATTATTAATATATTATTATTATTATTATTATTATTATTATTATTATTATTATTATTATTATTATTATTAGAATTCAGTATATAGCTTTATGCAACGAAGCTCACTCGTTTTAAATATTATTATTATTATTATTATTATTATTATTATTATTATTATTATTATTATTATTAGAATTCAGTATATAGCTTTATGCAACGTAGAAACTCACTCGTTTTAAACATTATTATTATCATTATTATTATTATTATTATTATTATTAGAGTTCAGTATATAGCTTTATGCAACGTAGAAACTCACTCGTTTTAAATATTATTATTATTATTATTATTATTATTATTATTAGAATTCAGTATATAGCTTTATGCAACGTAGAAACACTCGTTTTAAGCATTATTATTATTATTATTATTATTATTATTATTATTATTATTATTATTATTATTATTATACTAAACCTCTTTCTAATAGTTGATGGCCGCTGAGATGGCCAAAGTCATTGGAATATTCATCGTCATTGTTTTGATGTCTCATAGATAACTTACAAGCAAACTCTGGCTTCTGAACATTTGTTTTTCCTTATTCCGTGGCGGTGGTTTTTCACAATTAGGGATTTTGATGCTAAGCTTAGGTTCACTGAGGGTAAACATAGTGTGGTGGTAGATGCCCTTAGTAGGAATTTTGTGGACACAGAGGGTGACCATGTGTGTATTGTAACTGGCCCCATTCCAGATCACAGAAGAAGCGAAAAAAAACATGCTTTCGTATATAACTTATGTTCGTTAACTGATTGTACTATTCATAATGAAAACAAACTACTCAAGTATTCGTGACTGAAGGTTTGCTTTTAGGTCTCATAAAAAAAAAAGGCGTCCTTGGTATTGATTCCATTGTACCACCTTTGCAATTTTTTTTTTCGTAGAATACAATCTACTCATACGGTGTGTCAATTTCATTAATGATTTTACTGAGAAGAGTTGACAACGAACGTCACTGCATTTTATGTTTTGTCCATTTCCATATCAAGATCTTGATGGACTTAGTTGATTTCTCCGTCTCAGTCTTTTAAATCTGAGGGCCACAGGGCAGTTCGTTGTGTGTGTGTGAGAGAGAGAGAGAGAGAGAGAGAGAGAGAGAGATTCTGTAATTGGGATGATCGGAATTTGTCCTTGAGTGTGTGTGTGTGTGTGTGTGCATGTGTCTTGTGTAAGCTGAACAAGTCATTCATGGCAAAAAGAACCGAAAATGACTGCATGCTGTAACATCCAAAGCGCGAGCTGGCTAAATCAATGAAATGATGTCGCCACTCGTCTTGTACGGCATGTGTCAGGTTTGAGTACGAGCCAACACACACACACACACACACACACACACACACACACACACACACACACACACACACACACACACACAGGCACTGTTTACGTTCGTGCTCTCTCTCTCTCTCTCTCTCTCTCTCTCTCTCTCTCTCTCTCTCTCTCTCTCTCTCTCTCTCTCTCGTGTGCTATTAGAATATGGTGGACTCTCAAATGCTTTTAAATTAAAGGGACTCTTTCCTTCCATCTCATTTGCCTATATAATCATATTGATTTTCTCTCATCTCATTTGCTATTATGAGACACTCTCATATACTCATATCATAAGAGACTGACTTTTTTTCTCTTGTCACACATGCTCCAAAATAGAACTAGATCTCTTTTACTCTGTCTCACATATGTTTAATAATGGAACTATTTTCACCCTGCTATTTTTCCCTTAGGTTCTTGCAGAATAACTTATCCGCTCTCTCTCTCTCTCTCTCTCTCTCTCTCTCTCTCTCTCTCTCTCTCTCTCTCTCTCTCTCTCATGCTTTGTCAACACGACTGATTGTTTTGCTCTTCTAAACGTCCATTTTGGGTCTTGAATATCTCTCGCCTATGTATAATGAGGCGGAGAATGACAGCACTGCGCTCTATTCCATGTAGAAGACTCGCATGTGTTCCTTAGGCGCGACCCCCAGCATGTATCACGTATCCTATCGCAGTGCATTTTAGCATTTGGGGCGAATTTCTACTTTCAAGAATTCTAGTCTCTGTTGCGGTGCCTGGCGCCTTCAATCAATTCCGTCTAGACACACACATCGACAGCCATGTTGACTGACTGTCTCCTAGAAATAAAGTAGACAGGTGTCGTAGTATGGTGGAAAGACGACGAGCTGTCAAGTTTTGATTTAATGCCGATGACTTACCTAGGTCTGATTTAATGCCGATGTCTTGCCTAGGTCCGATGGAATCGAGGGAAAGGCAGGAGCCTTCTAGAAGTGGGGACAGCATCTAGAAACAGGACGTATAAGGAATAAGGCGTGGGGATGATTTTGGAAGGCTGTAATAGGCATCTGTCTCGAAGGATTGCGGGAAGACAGGGGCTGGGAGTGATTTCCAAAGCTAGCTGCATAGAGAGAGGGATAGTGGGTGAAAAGTGGAGTCCGAGGGCTTTTATGTTCTAGCTTAGGATAGGTACTCGACAGAATCGCGTCGAAAAAGCCAGGTTATACCAAAGAAATTTATTTTCATTTCATAATGTAAACACCGCTGAAATACATACAAAATATTTATTTTTATCTCTGTGAAATTGACGTTTCGTAATTGCTTCGTATCGGGATATTTTTGGCTCTCTCTCTCTCTCTCTCTCTCTCTCTCTCTCTCTCTCTCTCTCTCTCTCTCTCTCTCTCTCTCAAATAGTTTCAGAGGCCAGTGGTTGTTTTAGAAATACTTTTCAAGGTGAAATATACCGCATATTGTATAATTTTTGTTAGACATGAATTTTTTAGCTTTTATCGGGACCACAAACTTACAAACACCAGCTCGCACGAATAACAACACACACTGTATATGACCATGTTTTTTATTCAAGATGGTGCCAAAGTATACAACTAACCAATTATAAAGAAAGCATATGCACCAGTAGACGTAGGTAGCCGATTTAGGATGGCTATCATCACATATGACAAATCTAATCGAAAGGGTCTGCCATCACATATGATTAATCTAATAAAAAGGGCCTACCATCACATATGACAAATCTAATCAAAAGGGTCTACCATCACATACGACAAATCTGTTCAAAAGGGGCTACCATCACACATGACAAATCAAATCAGAAGGCACCCTTTCTGAGGGACTGTGTAGTTCGCTTTTACGCCAAGGAACGCAAAAAATCAGTCACTCTCTCCAAGGACTTTGTTGCGTTTACATTCGTTTATTTTCTAAATGGTTTTCACTGTTTTTGCACCAAGGATTGCAAAATCCGTTATACATTCTAGTGACCGTTTGCTGCTTTTATGGTAAGGATTGCAAAATCAGTCATGCATTTTAAGGACTCTACTGCTTTTACACGGAGCATTGCAAAATCAGGCATGCATTTCAAGGACTACTGCTTTTACCCAGGTTTGTTAAATCAGTCATGCATTTCAAGGACTACTGTTTTTACTCAGGATTGCAAAGTCAGGCGTGCATTTCAAGGACTGCTTTTTCAGCAAAGGCTGCAAAGTCAGTCCTGCATTGCAAGGTCTTTTTACCACCTTTACACCAATGAATGCAAAATCAGTTATGCATTTCAAGGACTTCACTGCTTTTTCAGAAAAAAAAACTTCGAAGTCAGTCATGCATTGAAAGGACTATACGGCTTTTACATCGAGCGTAGCAGAATCATTCACGCATGCCTTGAATTCACCTGCAGTCAGTCTCACATTTGGCGGACTGCACGCGTTTTTCATCGACCGTTGACTGTCTTTTACATCCTTTGACACCAAGACTTCCCAAAGTGTCTGGTATTTCAAGGACTAATGCGCTCTTTTATACCAATAATTACAAAATCATTCGTGTATGACAAGGATATTACTGCTTTTACATTAAGGATTGCAGAACCATTCGGGTATTACCAGGACTGTGTTGCTTTTACACCAATAACTGCAAACTGAGTCTTTGACTTCAATGACGCTGACTGCTTTTATGCTAAAGATTTCAAAGTCATTCATGCATTTCAAGGACTCTGCTGTTTTTACACCAACGACTGCAAAATCAGGCGCACATTTCAAGGACCATTGACAGCCTTTTACGCCAAAAATACCCCAAATCAAACATATCAAACTTTTCAGTGAGAATGTTTCAATACATTTATTTAGCAAAACTTGCTGTCTTTTACAAGAATCTATGCGAATCAGCCACTCATTCCAAAGGCTTTTAGTTTTTTTTTTTTTTTTTGGTACGCAAACGATCCAGCAGAGTTATTATGGGACGCTACAGCAATATTTTCGCCTCTGGCCATAACACATCGATACCAATGCGGTATGCATTCGTGGTTATGCCTTACGTCATATTCTTTGTTACCTCCGATTCATGTTTTGTTTATGGCGTCCTGGCGAGATCCGTAGTGTCTTTGTGGCATAATGAGTCTTTATATAATAATAATAATAATAATAATAATAATAATAATAATAATAATAATAATAATAATAATAATTCTAAATTCTGAAATAGTATTGTGGGACCAGTTTGCAGAAAATCATTGGCTTGTTGAAGTATACCTACTTCACAGTATACTAGAAGTATTATTTGTGTTAAAAGATAAAAAGAGGATGAAAAAAGCAGGGAAATGTAGTGAAATGTAAATTAATGCTTGTTGATTGACAGCAACATGCCACTGTGATGTTGTCAAAGAAACCTTATTGTCTTACGTAAGAAAGCTTAACATTTGTGCAGTCTTCGGAAATGCAGACCAGTTGTTTTGCTTTTGAGAATCTTAAGCTCAGAGTATTACGTTCGGAAATGCTTAGCTGCTGTTGTGGATTCGAAATTTTAACCGTATGTACGTGTTCAAAGGCATATGCTTATTTTTGTGCATTCGGAAGCCCAAGCTTATAGTTAAGTGCCCGAAATCTCAGACATACAATCAGGTCTATGCTTTGGAAAGTTTAAGCATGTCGCCACGTTTGGAAGCGTGATTCTAATTATCCTTTCCACAGCGTAAGCTTTTGCCTGTGGTTGATAGAAAGACCTGGGAATTTCATTTGTTGTTATATATATATATATATATATATATATATATATATATATATATATATATATATATATATATATATATATATATAAGTGGAAAATTTCTCTGCACCCTTAAACCTAGACATAATAAATGCATTATTATTTGCTTAGGTATTATTTAGCGATCAGTAACTCCTTCTGACGTTACATGTCTCGGGTTACATTCGTAGCCGTGTGTGTGAGTGTGTATGTGTAGGTTTGTAGGTCAGTTGGCACGCGCTACACGCCTTGTTTATCAGCCATGTCTTGAGCAGTAGAAGTTTAGGGCTGGATTGCTTCGTAATTCCAGCAGACGCGAATGGTATCAACCCTGCGTCAGGGGAGCAAACCATTGATTCTTCGTGCCAGTTGTCGAAAAAGCGTCGAACTTTCATTTAAAAAAAACATTAATAATTAAAGTCTATTGTTCAGGTTTGGCAGCAGATCAATGACTTAAGCATACGCTTAGGAAGGTTATCGTGCATCGGCATCGGACGGGACGTGAGCTTATGACTGGTCGATTTTTCTCTGCCAGTGGCCAATCATAAAACGTCAACCGCAGGCGCCAAAAATAACTGCCACGTATTGTTCGCATTTTTTCTTATTTCTTGCAAAGTCTGCGGGATTTGTCTCCCGATAGTATCAGATTTTACATAGCTGAAGAATGCAATAGCGGATTCACATGGGTTGCTAACACATCTTAATCTGGTAATGGATAGTTTGATGGATTTTTATAACTTTGTATCAGTTTACAGTTATTTTAATAACAGAGTTAGAGTTTTACCCTATACTGGTTATATATAGTTGGTTCAGGTATTCTCATCTGTGTATTGACAAACCTGTTGCTTTTCACAGGGGTTCTTGAGAGGGCGTTAACTGCAACCTGTGGTTTGTATTACCTAGATGATTTCCAATTGAAAATAATAGAGATGTATTAAATATTAATGCTTTATTGTAAATGTCAAGAGAGTAGCAAATAAGTGAATACACATAAACAATATGTCATGAAAACTAAGGTGATGGCATTTAGTAAGCTGGCGTAGTATAGTAACCTCTTGTAAGTTTTCAGTAGGAGCGGTGACGCTCCTTGTGAATGATTCCACAGTTTTATAGTTAAGGGAAAATGCCTCATTTCACGTTTGCTCGCTGTTGGTTCCATTTATGACCCCCCCCTCCCCCTCCCAACCTGTCATCTGGATGACGGCCTGGTCTGTTTCAGGAAGCAGTTGGTGAGATCTTGAGGTATTTAGCCCAACTTCCCATAGTTGCGGTGACTAGTGTTTTGTGATGCCAGTTTGTAGAATAAATCAATCTGTCAGTCAAGATTTGCTCTCTATATTTTTGGGCGAATACACTCACGTGGTCGCGTAACACTTGTCAGGCCATCCCTTTATATCTAAACAGTGACATCAGTTATGCCTCTCTCCAGCCACTCCAGAGCTACGGGACTCGCTACCTGCTTGCGGTTTCCTTTAATCTTAGATGCTTTCTTATTAGAAGTTCTGTCACTTCCTTCGTGGATAATAGGATGAGACCCGGCTCTTTTGTTCATTCTACCTTTTTTTTTCCTGCATTCTTGGGGCCTGGGAATGATGAGGGTATTGGATGGTCTACCTTTTAGGTTCCTAATTGTCACAAATGGTATTAAATGATGGCTTTTATTTCAGATATGTTAGTCTGGTTTTGACTCCTCATTACCTTGGTGCAGTCAATCCTTCTGGCTTTCATTTGCTGATGTCACTCTACTGTTATTTTTATTTTCTTTCAACACTCACTTATCAGCACTCAAACTTGTTTCCAGTTTGTGCAATGGCCCCAATATTTCCGGTTAACACGGTATTATCTGTTAAAATCAACCAATCCATTCAATGTTCTTGCCTTATTTTCATCTCGGATACATATACTTTCATCTCACAATCGTGCCCTGACTCCTCTTCTGCATATAAGATTAAACAACCTTGGAGACAGCATGCTTTGTCCCAAAACCACTTTTACACCAAACCAGTTACCCTCAATCCTGCTTTTCGTAACACACAGTTGAATCTTACAGCGAAACTCTTAACCCCTTCCTATGAATTAAAGTCATTATACATCCTCAACTCTTACCTCACCTCATGTCAGTCAGTTCTATCATGAACTTTTGTATGTCCATCTTACCTTCTTACTTTCGAACTTCCCAAGTGCCTTTATCCACACACCAATATCTAGGTTAAGTTAGATCTTGAACTTCTGCTCTCACGGTAGAAGACAGTTGCATTACGCGGACAGTGCGTAATGGGAAGTGACTGTGTTTGGCAGGAGGATCATGGAGAAGGTTGTGGACCCCTTGGAGGCCTTCTAAAAGTGGGAGAACCTCTTCTCTAGAGTTAGTCTACAGATATATTCAATTTCCGAAAGATATTGGGAAATCAAACAATAGCATTCTTGCAGCTATTCCCAGGACATGTGGTTTGCACCATGATCCGTATTCCTATATTGAACAGCTCTCTCTCTCTCTCTCTCTCTCTCTCTCTCTCTCTCTCTCTCTCTCTCTCTCTCTCTCTCTCTCTCTATATATATATATATATATATATATATATTATATATATATATATATTATATATATTTATTATTTATACCCACTTGTATATTTATATATTTGTGGAGGGACATTACCAGCCCTGAAGTATAAATACACACGCAACAACAGAGAGAGAGAGAGAGAGAGAGAGAGAGAGAGAGAGAGAGAGAGCTAACGTCGAAAGGCTAAAAGTGTATTTATGTTAGGTACATTAGTCGGACGTGTGCGTTATGAATGACGATTTTTAGGGGAAATTGAAGAAAAAGTTTCAGGAAGACTTACGTTTTACGGTGTAAAAGGTACCTAGCCCTTGCCAGACTACAGCAGTCTCTCTCTCTCTCTCTCTCTCTCTCTCTCTCTCTCTCTCTCTCTCTCTCTCTCTCTCTCTCTCCAGTTAGGAAAGAGACCAATTGATTCACTCGGGACACTGTTCTCTTTCCCAACTAGAGAGAAGAAAGAGAGAGAGAGAGAGTGAGAGAGAGAGAGAGAAACTACAACTTGTTTTCCCCAAAAACGCCGACTCATGTTCGCCCACCCACTGACACCCACGAATTCATTGCAGTTCCTTGCATACACGCACGCATACAAACGTGCGCGCGCCTCAGTGAGAGAGAGAGAGAGATACGAACTTTAAATCGGAGACTGCTTATTTACAAATTTGGTTTATTTCTAGTATTATAGTTTCCTTTTAGACACTTAATCTTTTTTTCCTTTCCCACTTTTTGAACTGTATCTCTCACACTTATGGCCGGCCTTATGCTATCTTAGATATGGTGTCAGCTATGATCTATCAACCAAAATAGCAGTTTTAACATTAATGGTTATAATAGTCGCAGCAGCATCAGCAGTAAAAGAAGACTGATGTTTTACGGTTGAAGATTTCTGCTAATAATTTACATGTCCCCTCTAGTTGCGGATGAAAAAGGTGCTTTCAACGTGAAAATTTGTAATTGTTCTAAAAAGAGTTACCTTCTACACCGTGGTTCTTCACTGCCTTCTATGTTCCATCTCCCAGTTCTGTCATAAGTTTTTTTCCCGGTTCGTTGATGGTGTGGACAAATTTGCCCATTTACTCTCAAATTCCTGGTCTGAGTGTTTCATAAAAGGCACTTTATTCACAAACCCTCTCCCGTTTCTAAACTCGCACTGTTCTTCCACAGACAATCTCTCTGTCGCCTGTCTGTCTGTCTGTCTGTCTTTGCTAATCTAGATCCCAACATATGCCTACTAAGGCATACTAAGTAATCATATGCCCCTGTAATTCTTCAGTTACATCTGTACCCTTTGTTATCTTACATAGGAAGAGTTATTCCTCTCATCATTTAACTTCTGGTACTTTCCCACTCTGCACTCTCTTCTTTGTACTCCGTACATCTTCACCAATCACATCCTGAATCATTGTAACCCTTCTACTCTTGCCTCATTTGACTTGGTCTCTGTTATCCTGTAATTTCAACAAATCTTCAGATGCTTGTTCCGTTGACCCAGACCGTATTTTGAGATTCATTTAATCATTAACCTCTACTTCTGTATTTCTCTTGTAGAACACCTATCTCTTAAGAACTTTCTCAGAGTCAACTCTGTATTTCTATCTTTGTTCTTCTTTTTCTCCCACGTCTAGACTGCATTATCATTGTGCATATTTGTGCATGACCGCTTCTGTCATGCAACTGAACTCAACAAGTTATCCATTTTCTTTCACTACAGCTCTCATTTTTTCATCCGACCACTTACTACTGCCTACCATCCTGTACTTTCAAACATCCTTCTGACTCCTTGACGCCCAACGCTGAATTTTTATACTCTTCGTTTACTTGTGTCACTTCATTGTGTTTAATCATACCCCATTTTTCATCTATAGATTTGTAAACAGAGTCGAATTGTATGAAGGAAAATTGAGTGCGAAGCTAATGTGGATTGAGAATGGTCGAACGGGTGGGAAATGTAAATGTAATGAAGTAAAAAAGTTGTACAGGTGAGTGCTTGAACGTGAGGGATGAAAAGTTGATAAAGGAATCAAAATTCGTAAGTTTTGGAGGAAAGATTAGAGGGACACCGAGAAAGTCCGCGTTAAATGGGATGAAAGGTGTTTACATCGAAAGGTCCTTTATCCTGGAAGCCTCAGAGTTCTTGAAGTGTCAAGGTATTAAGATGAATGGCGCAGTATGTGTGTGTGTGTGCAGTTTGTTATAGGTTTTTTTTTTTTCGTAGAGAAATGAAACTACTGTGGTATCTTAGATTCATTCAAAAATGAACAAGCCTTTGACTGGTGTTTTGTTTTCTCCTCAAGCCGTCTTATATCAAGGGGCTCGACTTTCTAATGAATGACAAGTAATAGTAATGATAATAACCTTTGGCAAAAATTCGTAAATCTTTGCATAATTCTGTTCCGTATAGAGAAATATCGTAAATCTTTGTATAATTCTATTCCGGAGAGAGAGAGAGAGAGAATTTCAATGTTTTGCAATATAAATAAATCCATGGAGATAAAGTATGGTCATTCATATAGGCTAGTTGCCTTGGGGATCATGTGAAAAGAAAAAAAAAAGGGACGCGAACGTTGTTATATATAGAAATACACTTGTAAATAAGTAACATGGATTCGTGTAGGTGTCCTGATGAGGGGGAGTCGGGAGGGAGGGAGGAGGGACGGTTGTCCCGCGTATTCCGAGTAGAATAATAATAATATAATAATAATAATAGATTCTTTTTGCGTCACCCCTTCCCATTCAGACTTGTCGTATGCCGCAGCATGCATCGTCATTGTCTGTGTCCCATCACTGTCTCCGTCTTGTGTGTTTGTTTGTTTGTTTGTTAAACGATTATGTTCCTTAGATACTCATCAATGCTATATATGACGTTTGTTTTCATTCGACGTCATTGGCCGCCTTCGGTGCTGCTGCGACGCCTTTTGAGCGTGCAGATCAATCATCCCCTTCCTCCTCCTCCATCCTCCTTCGTCAGCGACTTCAGCAGCAGCAGTTGCAAAGTCATCCCATCCATAAAACGCATATACGGTCGTGACAATAAGAGGCGCCTCTGCCCTTTTCAAAGGCGTTGGCTGCGGATCTCTCCATGTCCCTCGTGTCTTTTAAAGCTCCTCCTCAGGAGGAGGAGGAGGAGGAGGAGGAGACATGGGGGAAGGGGTGAGGGAGGCACTTGCACAACGAGCAGAGGCAGGGGAAAGTATTTGTGTCGCAGAGGGAGATTTCCTCTATAGGAATCGCTATTTAGAGAGAGTTGTTACTTAGAGAGAGAGAGAGAGAGAGAGAGAGAGAGAGAGAGAGAGAGATTTTACTACTTACAGAAAAGATATTACAAAGAAGTTATTAAAACTATATATATATATATATATATATATATATATATATATATATATATATATATATATATATATATATATATACATATTTCAACGATACGTCTCTTCCACTTTATAGGGGGTCGCTCCAGAGGCTGTTAATCCTCTGGTTCTTAGCAAGTGCTTTACTTGTTTTATTTTTTAGCAAATTGTTAGCCCCATTTCCTTTCATCACATTGTCTGTAAGCCACCACAGTCGAGCAGCTACCAGGTACATAATTCACAGCCATCGTCAACAAAGCACAACGGATATTTTAGGAAACGGATCCACATTTCCACGAGGGATATAACCTCGGCTT